>NW_006263547.1:605879-607033 GCF_000469605.1 Apis dorsata | reverse complement strand
TTTTTTTTTTTTTTTTTGAAAGACTATAGTACTAAGCATATTATAATACTAGTACATAAGAATTCTTATATATTAAAAATTTAATCTAACCTAAATTATAAGTTTAAACTTGACAATAACATAGAAAATTATATTTAGAAACTATGTTAATCACAAAGTAAATGTAATAATGAATATAAATGATTTTCATTTGCAAAACATTAAATCTACATTATATTGCTTATATTGTGTCGCTTATGTTATACTTATTATTATATATAATACTAAAATATGAATTATACATATAAAGTGATATTATTATTTGTTATGAACTACATACTCCATTTTCTGCTTTCTGCTTTTTATATTTGTCTATAATTAAATTATAAATGTATTTAACTACACTACTTGATATGATAGTTAAATATATTTTGTCTCTGCATTTTTATAATTCACAGGACTTGGCAGTGTTTATCTATAATTAATGACTTATGAGAAAAAGAGATTCAGTTACAATGAATTTGATTGCAAGAATATTCATAAATACAATAACAATATAAATTCGACAAAAGAAAAACTCAAGAGATCTGAGATATGAATTATTTAAGCACGTTCACCACGAATTCTTCTTGCTAACTGAATATCTTTAGGCATTATTGTAACACGTTTAGCATGAATTGCACATAAATTTGTATCTTCAAACAATCCAACTAAATATGCTTCAGAAGCTTCTTGTAATGCTCCAATTGCAGCACTTTGAAATCTTAAATCAGTCTTGAAATCTTGTGCAATTTCACGAACTAAACGTTGAAATGGTAATTTTCTAATCAGCAATTCTGTTGACTTTTGATATCTTCTGATTTCTCTAAGTGCTACAGTACCAGGTCTATAATACATAAAATTATCAAAATTATAATAATAATTCATTATAATATAATTAAATTTATAATATTTTTACCTATAACGATGTGGTTTTTTTACACCACCCGTGGATGGTGCACTTTTACGTGCAGCTTTAGTTGCAAGTTGTTTTCTAGGAGCTTTACCTCCTGTTGATTTACGTGCAGTTTGCTTAGTACGTGCCATATCTATAAAAAAAATTATTGTTATAATATAAAATTATTTATTTTAATATAAATAATTTATATATAAAATATTCTTAAAAAATCAATATT
>NW_006263547.1:600413-605837 GCF_000469605.1 Apis dorsata | reverse complement strand
AATAATAATTATTTTTTTATAAAAAAATATCAAATCTTTTTAAAATATTAAATATTTGTTTAAATATATATATTAAAAATATAATTAAATTATATTGTAAATTATATTATAAAATCAAATTTATTGTAAATTATAATCAATGTAAAATAAGATCCGGTTTCCCTCCAAAAGCAGACACAATAAACAAAATGGCGACTAGCGTGCATACAGCATTGATGTATATAGAAATTTATTATTAAATTATAATATTTTTCAATATAAAAGATATCATTTATATGTAATATAAATAAATAATAAGATTTATATTTATTTTACTATGTTCACTTGATTATAAAGTGAAATATACATACCTTTTTCTTAATTGCTTTGTAACAAAATCAAGAAATGCACTTTTTCGTCCAAAGATATCAGACTTTTGTCGGTTAGTGTTTTTTCAGAAACATAGTTTGGTCTGTGAGAGATAGGAGACAGCACTGATTCAGATACACATCATATGATTGGTTGATATTTCATAACATTGTTTGCCATTAGTTAATATTTAACGAATAAATATATTTGTTATGGAACTTATAAATTCATAATTATTTTAATANTATGTGTTTATAAATTTTATATTTTATAAATGAAAAATATAAGTAATATTCCATAATGCATTATAACATTTATCAAGAACAAAGTTTAAATTAATTTTTATAAATATATTTTATAAATAAATATTTATATAGATACAAATAAATTTTATTTTCGATATAATAATTTTATAGAGTAATAATAATTATTAATATAAATATAATTTAGAAAAAAAAGATAATTGATCTACTTAAAAATAAGGTTAATTAAATGAAAGAAAACTTTAAAAATTTATTTTTAATATATAAAAGATAAAAACAAATTAAATTTTTTTAATAAATATAATTAAAAAACTATAAAAAATTATAAAAAAATTCAATGAAAATTATTTTTAATTATTCATTGTCAATTGTAAAAATAACAATTACTTTACTAACATCATGGTACAGAAATTATTAATGTACTTTATTTTTTAAATGATCAATTTTATTGATTTACAATATTTTTCTTTATAGTTCACTACCTAATAATAGCATAAGAAGCAATAATAAACATTCGTTCTACAAATTACGCCATGAGATAGTTATTATCTTTANATGTATATATAAACTTTCAGTCATCAAGAAAATATTAAAACAAAATTTATTTACTAACATTCTAATTACAGCTATATTAATTTAAATATGTTATTTAAAATTGTATTGCCAAAAATACGTGTCATCAATATTAACTTTTTTTGTCACTTGCACATAAATGATGCTTTTTTTTTTTATTATTCAATTTGTACTGACATTCATTAGAATTTGTCTACACTCGTTAATGACAACGAAAACTTCTTACTGCATTTTATTACATTTTAATCTTTCTTTCGGTATGCGATCAGATATGAAATTTTTCGAGCATCATGCAGATACTAATTATAGATACTATTATTGGTTTCTGAATAATTACATCAGTTTGGCAGGACATGAACATCAAAAATGCAAGCCCATATTACTTTTGTACTTTATAAAAATTCATGTGGAATGTAAAAAATTATCTATTATCTATTATACGTAATATTACAAATAAAATAACAAAGCTTGATTTATTTATTCAATATTTTTGTTCTCTTTTAAATAAATAAAATATCTTACTATACAATTTACTTAAACTCAAATTTAAAAAATTGATTGTATATCATATACAAAATATTAAATGATGTCTAAACAATTTTTAGTAACTTTAAGCTTGGATTTTATGTAATATACAAAAGAAAATTACTTGAAAATATCTTAAGTAACATTTTTTTACGAAAATATTAGTAACTGAGAACATACATCAAAATTACATACAAAACTTATTTTATTTGTTTTGCAAATGCAAAAAAATAAAGAAAAAAATAAACAATCTATTAATTTTATATTTTATATTAATCGTTGCATACAAATGCAATTTTAATGCATAATAAAAAAATCAATAAATACTTTGTTCTTTAACTACAAGGTACTGCTTGATATTCTAAATGACATATAAGATCTATAACACCAAATACTTTTTTTTATAATTGATAATCAAATATCAAATATTGTTAACTATATGATATAATATTTTTATCATTTGAATCAATCACGAGATTGTTCACGAGAGTTGAATATTTGTTTCTTCATTTAAATTTCACATTAATGACAAATATTTACAGTTAATTTTAATAACAATATTAAATCAGTTTAAATATAAAATAATTGAAAATTAATATTATAATAAAAAACCAGATTTCAGATCTTTATATTAAATTTGTATATTAAATCACGAATTTCTATAATTAACGTTTCATTTCTCAAATCGCATATGCACGCGAATGAAAAAGTTCATTTATAAAAATTGAGTAATAATATACGAAATGCTATCTTAACATTTTCTTGTATGAAATCCTTTATATGTATAATAATATTATATAATCATTATCTTAAAATTATAGTTTTCTGGTTGTTCTCATACTTTAATTAATCAAATATGTGTATGTGTTTGTTTTTTGTTTACTGGCAGCACCTTTGACTAATGTTGATTTCATGCAATTCAGATATTGCAATATTTTTATTTCATCTATAGGATATTTTACAGAAACGGGCACTAATTGATTTTTTATTTTTATTATTTATTATATTAAAAATTTATTATTATTAAATATTTTTCTTTATATTATATTCTATTAAAATAAATATTCAAAATTAAATGAATATTATAATGTTATATATAGAAATATTATATACATTTATGTAAGTTGTCTAATAAAATTTTAGATATTTGCATTTTTATTTTACATTTATAAAAATAATATTTTCAAATAAAATAAAATATTTTTTTAAAAATATATTTATTAAATGTATTAATTGTAATTCAAAAAAGAAATGAAAATGTTAATGTTAATATAAGTCTATTATAATTATGAATAAATTTAAGAAATTTTAAATAATATAAATTTTTTTCATTCATTAGACACTTACAGATCTTAAATATTTATGTGCTAAATATTTATTTAAAAACATCATTTGAATTATTTTTTATTTTTCTTAATTTTCTGCCCGCCTCTGCAAAACATTGCAAATTCTTGTATAAGTTAATTAACATCTTGATTAAGTTAACTTTAATATGTATAAATTTCAAATTTATAAAAAAATTAGCAATGATATGAGTTTAATCTATACACAATTACGATCACTGTATAAAAATGCACACACAGAACCACAACCAGAACAATTTTAAATATTTTATATACTCTATTGTTATTATCTTGCAAATATTGTTTCAATTATATCTATTATTTTTTTATTTTACCAGGGTGACCATTATTATCAATGATTATTTTATAAAGGCATTGTTTCACAATTTTACTATACGATTCAAAATAATTTTTGATAAAAAATATAGTAAGAAAAATCAAGTTATAGAAAATTGTAGAAAATCTTAAGTTACATAAATCTTAATCTAACATTCTTTAATGATTAACATTTAAATAAGTTTACAATATAATATATTGTATTTTTATATAGAAATGAATTTCCATGATTACCAAATAGCAATATAATTAAAACACAGTTAAGAATTCTGTTACAAATTCTATTTTTTAATTTTTAATATTTTTATATATTATAAATATATTCATTTGTATTCATTTTATTCTTATAATTATGGAATAAAAATTTAATAATTACAATGAACTTCTTATATTGTGTTTCAATTTTAAGCACTTCAATATGGTCACCCTTCAAAAAATGTGTTGTACGAGCGACTTTTTTTCTTCTTTTCTCTCTTCCTCTTTCTGTATATATATTTAAAAGTTATATTATTTTTTGTTGCTTTCCAGTTTTATATTTCAAAAAAGAATTAAATATTCGTGTTTTAGAAAATACTTTTTCGTTCGTACAACAGTTTCAGTAAAATATTTATTACCGCAATATACATGCTTCATAGCACGAATATATTTTTTATCTATGTCAAATTTTTAAATTTGTTTCTTTGCACTATAAGAGAACAACGTCTATACATTATAAGCTTAATAATAAATATTTTTTCTTTTCATAATGTTTCAAATTGTTACTGCGCTTCAGGCTATATGCAAATATTACTGTACCGGAAGACGGTGTTAATATTGCAAAAATATCAAAATATTTTTAACGGATATATTTTTACATAATCCTGCATATCTAAGAGCTGGAATTGGAATTAACTATCAAACTTTTGAATTAAATTTCAATAATTTGGTAAAATCTAATTATCATAGTAATTTTAACTTAAAAAGTATTAAAATATATTTTATTGAATAATGATAATTGCAAATTAGAAAAAATTTCATCAATTTAATATTTCAAATCTAAAAAATAAATCTGTTATATTTCATTTTTTCTTCATCTTTTAAAGTTTAGAATGAAATTGTAATTTAATTATTTTAATTTGCCATTAACATTATTATTACATGTTAACAGATTAAATACACTTTTATAAATATAAATTAGTTTTAAGATATAATTATTAATTACTATGAATATCAGTTTTTCCTTTGTTATGTTAACAATCAGGTTTGGATGTTGAAACTTTAACAAGATTAACATAAAAATATAAATTATATGTTTCAACTTCCGTCACATCAGAAATGCAGAATTATCCACAAAAATTAGAAACGTTAACAGATCACATTCATCTTTCGCTGAACATAACTTTTATTACTTTCATAAACATGTTGAAAATGGCACTGATTATAGATTGTATCATGTGCACTTTATTAATTATTTTTCTATTTTTTTTTATTTATTCATGTCTAGTTTTTTTCCTGTTAATAATTGAATTAGTTGAATAAATGAAACAAATCATTGATTGTTGAATAATAGATATCAATAGATACTTTTTTTTTTTTAAAAATAGTAAAAACACATAACACAATTTTGTTAACATTATTTTGACACAAGACATTATACATTAAAATATGAGGGTGCAAATGACTGATACATGTTCAATAGAATGAATAAAAAAATAATCTATCTATTTAATCTAGATATTAAAAAATATCTAATTAGAGTAATATTTTTTTTTCATTTGCATTAATTATATAATTTATAGCAAGAATCAAAACATTACAGTAATTAATAACAAAAAATATTCAAATGCATAATTTAAAAATATAAATAGATAAAAAAGACATGTCAAAATAATGCGAATAAAATGACTTTGTTATTGAAAGATTTTTTATAATACTTACAAAGTTAAAAATTACAACATTACTTTAATTAGAATGATTTCAAAAGTTTTATGGGCTTGCTATATCTTATGTTCGAACGTGTTCTTCTTAGTCATCAATATCCTTTATAAATGATGAAA
>NW_006263547.1:596279-600066 GCF_000469605.1 Apis dorsata | reverse complement strand
TTTTTTTTTTGCTTTTATATGCAAAATATTTATATCTTCATAAATATCAACATACCGAATGACAAGATCTAAGAAAAATTGTTATTACAATCAAATTGTTATTACATCACAGTTGTACAGCCATTTGCTACCTCGTATTTAATACAAAAATGCTTAGATATCAGTACCATAGAACTTGACTTTTTTATTTATTCATTTATGCGTTACACATTTTATATTAATTTCAGTCTGATCGAGAATGTGTGTATTATTATCACGAAAATGAAAAAGAATTCTATTATTTAATTATGAAGAAATTGCCAATTTAAAATTTGCATAATCAAAATACACACGAATTTATAATCTAAGCAGTTTTGCAATATTGTTAAACTGATAATAATATAAATATTTTAAAGAGTATACGTTTACATAATAATCGCAATAACACGAGACACGATAAAATTGGATTATCAACAATGTGTCCACGTTTGCAGAATAAAGAAAAAGAAACAATATGAAAAATTTAAAAAGTAGTTGATAGAAGAATAAGAAGTAAATCATAAATAGTGGAAAATAATAATTAGAAAGACAAAAAGACATCTACTATTATTTTGTTTCAGAATATTGAGCAGTCATTGCAAACAAGAACACATTCTATAATTAATAAAAATCAATTTTAGTTTACTCAGTGTACTCTTGGTTTATCGGAATTCATATTACTACTATCTAAATAACAAATGCATTAGTCATATATCAAAACTACAAGTGATTAAAGGTGATACAGATTTATAGCAAGTATCTTTAGTTATAAATTGTAATATAAATATTCAGCAAATTTGTTTTTTTTCTTTTTTTTTTCTTTTTTTTTTTGTATTACATATTACTATTTTACGTAATTTTATTATTGTACAATAATCTAATGATTATGTATATGTTTTGCCATCTGGAATGTGCAGATAATTCTTCCTCAATATTAGGAAACTATCATCTGCCCTTTCTTTGATCGTGAATATTTCTTTTAAAAAAAAAAAACAACAGGCAATCTCTGTAACGTTCAACTAGTGCATAAATGAACGATCGCAATATGTCTCTTCAGACTCTAATGTTTAACATAAGAGGAGAATCATTCGCACAAAACAGAGCATGTAACGTTTTGTATTTGTATTATTATAACTTGTCAAAAATATATTGTTCAATTTTACCTGCCTTATTGTTGGTTTTTTGTGCAATTATATAAAATCTAATTGATTATATTAATATTATTTTAATAATTAATATTAGTTCTTTAAAAATTTATTTAAATATATTTTATTGATATTTAGAAAATTTAATATATAAACATATAATTTAAATTAAAATAAGGATAAGCTTATTATAAATAAAACAAATTTACGAATATCTAAAAACAAATTCTAGTATTTAAATTTATATAAAGATTCATTATCATCATATACTAAAAATATTAATTACATTGAAAAAATAATCATTAAAACCAACAATTGGGGCAGTCCTATATAAATATTCAACTGTATGTTTAGTACACAGTATTAGCTAATTTATTTTGTTATTCTCCTATTATCCTATTTTGTAGCTAAATTTGTTGCTTTCACAATAATTTATGTTCTTAATAATTAATATTTTGTGTTACTGTTATAAGTAAAATAGTATATGTTGTAATTATTTATAATATTCAATATTATATCATTTAGGAATATCTTTCCTAAAATTTTATAAGATTTGGTGTAATCATAATGTATCTCATTATATAAAAAGAAAGAAAGAAAGAAAAAAAGAAAGAAGAATAAAATAAAAAAACTTACTATTCTATATACGATTTTAGTTAAATTATTGCTATTTCTTTCATAAATAAATTTTTATTTGATTTTAAATGAATCTTTAATGACTATTATCATATTTATTATCATATTTAATTATAATCGAATAGAGAAAACATTATGATTACGAAAAGTCGAAATTAGCATTCTTTATAAGTACATTTTTTAATAATAAAAAAGCATTTTAATTAATTAATCTCCTACTATTTCTATATGATGGTAATGAGAAAAATTTTATATATCTTTTTTATAAGCAAAAATAACAATAATAATGTTTATAATATTGAATTAAAAAAAATCGCATTTAAGAATAATATTTTAAAATATATATTTGTAATTATATTTAAAATATATTCAAAAAATGCGGATGTAAATATTTTTTTTTTTTTGTTATTTGCTGTAATCGTACTTATAAAGAATGCATTAAAAAACAATTGAAAAATGCATTATTAAGTGCTAAATTGATTAAATTCTAAATAGTACTTTTATATCATGGTATATACGATCTTAGGAGAAATTGAAATATTTATTTATTATATTTGATGGAATATAATATATAATTGATATTTGAAATATTATTTTCAGTTTTTATACATTGATTTTGTTTTATTAAATTTATTTTATTTTTTTTTATCTCCTTTCCCATTATTTTTTTTAAAACAATTAGTTTTTAATAGATCATTTATACCATGATACACAAAATTGTATTTTTCTTTCTTTTTTTAGTAACATCTATTATACTTTAATATTAATAATCTGTAATAAAAACGGACCTAATAAAAACTTTATTTCTTTTTTTGGCCTCACTTTTTGATACTAAACTATGAAGGTAATCTAAGAAAAAAGAAACAACAATCAGTTTTATTGAATTATTAAATAATTAAATAATTAAGTAAAGTTTATTATAATACGCTTTCTTTTCACTTTTAAACTTTAATTAAAGATGTGTATGTATTTTTTTTCTTTACATTGCATTTTTATTTGGAAATATATATGTTATTTATTCATGACTTATACGAAAGAACTTTACTGGTCCATAAAAAATATACATATTCTTTGAGAAAGTATTAATTTGTGCAGGGTATTATACATTTAAAATAATTTTAATTATATTGTAAATATTAAATAATAGAGTCTTTAAAATTGATTATTGTAACATTTTATGTCTATGAGGAAAAAATTTGATAATGTTGTCCTATCTATTCTAGTCATTTATTATACTTTAGGCAATATTTTACCTTTTTTCTTTTTTTATATCATGAACAATATAGTCATTTTAGAGTAATAATTACCAGCTACATATTTAAAATGAAAATATTTTATAGAGCCGGTATACAAAACGCTGCATCTATGCGTTTCATTGAAAAAAGCTAATTGACATGCTTATTTAATTGCATGTCATCATATCGAGCTGTAACACGTATGCCACATTTATCGCTGGTATTGTAAATATAAGTTACTCTCTCCTCTTTTGATTAAATTGAAAAATCCTAAATATTCATAATATTCTTATACCTAAAAATGTAAAAACTTACAACACAAAAATTGAGTTTAATTAATTTAGTAATGTACTCTTGTAAAATTACATTTTGCTATCACACACTATTTAATTTCAATAGTAAGTATATACTGTATCCATATACACATACATATTTATTTATATATTAAGCATTCTTAAAGTTTAAAATATAACATATTACCATATACAGAAAGAAGTATTATGAAACATATACAAGATCATATACTAATTATTATATTATCTATTAAGAATAAATGAAAAAAAGAAGAAAAAAAAGCATTTATATAAAAATTTTAACTATCGACTATATCATGTTTTTCGATGTATCCAAAGTATAAAAACATTTTATGAATTATAATTTGAGTATGTTTTATAGGAATTATAAAAGATGCAAAGCAAAAAAAAAAATATATATATATATACACACATACATACACCATGCATACACATACAT
>NW_006263547.1:571158-596005 GCF_000469605.1 Apis dorsata | reverse complement strand
CCTACATACATACATCATACATACATATATCCATACATATATACATATATATATGTATATATGTATGTAAGAAAAACAAAAGAGAATAACGATAAGAACATTGTAAGATCGAAATAATACATATATTTTTTTTAATAATTAAAAATTATTAAATGTATTATTTTATCTTACATTTCTTTCAGAAATTTAAATTGATATCTCGTATAAATATGAGCAATTTTTTTATTTTGTATAAAAATTTAGAAATCATATATATTCCTTATATAATATATGTATTATCAATACTATTTTTCAACCAAAGATATAAAATTTGTTAATACTTTTATTGTTACCATCAGTACGAATCAATTAAAAAGTCCTATTTAAATATATATTTTTAAATACAATAGAAATATATCATCATTCGTGACATACGTTTAACAGCTCAACAATTGAGAGGAAAATTATTCCACAATTATTACGTTGTGGAACATTAATCTTTTGTTGCGTTTAATTATGGTATTATAATTTTTAAACAAATATATATTTTAGAGGTCCCAAAACTTTGTCCATCATTTATGATTATATTGTTTTTTTTCTTCTTCAATTTTATATTTATGTAACTGTATATATGTTATTAAATGCTAACTATTCAGCTAGCACCCTGCTAATAGATGTATTTTGTATTAATAAATAATTCTCATTTCAAGATCATTAATACATGTTCTTAATATAAAGGATGTGATATTTGAATCTTTATAAACAGTTATATAGTAGCACGACTGTTGACACAAAAATGTATGACAATAGAGACTATGCACACGAAGTCTTATCACATCCATATTTACTTTGGCGATAATCAAATTATATATTTGAATAAATTTGTATTTTCTCTTGTTTCTTTTTTCTATTGCGATCGTACAAATCTCGTAATTATTTATTACAATTCTTTAATTATTTATTTTATATATTATCGCATTTAAAGTACCAAAAATTCTTGTGGAAATTCTAGTACTACTCACATTACAATTCTGAGAATATTTGTCCTGGTTACTGAGAAAGAGTAGAGATTATAACAACGGGCATTCTAACAAAATATTCGGACCTAACTTGTAGAAACAACCGGAGTCTGGCAGTACGGGCACTCTCGTTGATTTGGAGCGCACGTCGAGCAGACCACGTAGTGATTACACGGTGAGAGGGTAACAGTGCGATTTTGTTCTTCACAAACCATGCACTTTGTTGCCGTTTCTCTGTACAGCACCTGGAACGGCAACGACTGAGCTACCTATAGTGTTTCCATTAATCAAACAGTCGCAAATATTAGATTTTACAAAATATCTTGATTGCCAATTGAAACATTTATTTAATAATAGAAGAAAATTCAATTTGATGAAGATGAGATTGCTGTAGAATCTAATTCTTTCACATCCTCTTCCGATAAATTAATAATTATTCGAGAATCGCTTGATATACCAGCTGTTCAAACCGGCATGACAACTTTGTTTTACCTTTTCTACTTCTTCAAGATCCGAACGGAGCTGTGATTGAATTGATTTTAATGCAGCTATCGATAATGATCTGAGCTCACTTGTTCTTCTCAATGTATGAAGGTATGGTCCACCACTAGATGCTTCATTTTCTACCCTTAATGCTTTTACTTGCAACAAGGCCTGTGAAATTTTTTTTTATAATTTCAAGTAAATTTAAAAAAAATTAAAAAAAAAATACTTTGTAGAAAAAAAAGTTATAATAATTAATTATATTAGTAAGATCATTATTAATAAAATAAACAAATAAAAATTTACCTCATCTCTTTGCTGTTCAGCGATACTTGCTTTTCTTTTAGCTTCCTCACTTTCCAATTGCCAAGCAGCACAAGCAGCTCTTGCTTGATTAATACGTTCATCCCATGTTGCTAGTTGGGCACGACTTGACGTTAATTCTTCTCTAAGCCTTTGTACCTAAAGTCAGTTAATATAAATCAATTAATTTTTTATTTATTTATAAATATTTATTTATAAACATTTATTTATAAATAATAATAATGAAATAAAAATTAGGAAAATTCTAACCTCAGATAAAGATCCTGTGTTACTTGGACTAATGGAAAATGCATTAACCAATGGAGATGCTGGGAGAGGTTGAGTACGAGATGGAGACATTCCTTGATTTGTAAAATCAAATAAACTACTATTAAATCCGCTAAGTTTAGAAGCTGAACTGCTAAGTTGTGAAATATGATTGCTAAATGGATCTGATACTTGATTCATAAATGGTATTGTCTGAAATCAACCAAATAAAATAAAATATTATACATAAATAATGATGACAAAACATTTTTCTGCAATTTAAAAAAAAAAATATTTTTGTTTACCGATTCTATTGAATCCTGATGAGAAAATCTGGATCCAGTAAGAAAACCAGTTGAATGTAGATGTTGAAGTGGACTGGATGTGGATGGCGAAAAATTTGTAAGAACGGAACGTTCATTCATTCCAGGAATATTAACTGGTGCAGAACTTCCTAATAGTCCGGAACTTGCTAGGCCTGCCGATATTGAATTGCTAATTGGTGAATTAGTATCCCTATGAATTGATTCTACTAAATTTAGGGGATCATCTAAATGTAACTCATCTAATGCACTTCCTAAAAAGAAAAAATATAAAATCATAATTAATAATAAGTTATGTTTTTTTTTCTTTTTTTAAATTTTTATCTTACCTACTACAGATTCCACAGTATCATTTGGATAAAATGAACTTGAAAGTGGTGAGACAGTAGTTGCTAACGAATGACTACCTAAAGTTCCATTCAAACTATAAGCAATATATAGGCTTTGTTTCTGTTGAGCTTTCTCTGCTTTTGTTAATAAAGGATCACTATCTATAGCAACCATTTGTTTTCGTATTTCACCCTATTTAATATTCTTAAAATTATTTATTGAACTTTTATTGAATATATAGATATATAAATATATTTCATAATTAAATAATCAAACTTACAACTTGCAATAGAGAACTGGGATTATAAAGTATACTCGTTAATTTTTGTTGATTGGAAGTGTTTACAGTATTATTGGAATTTGAATTATGAAGTTGAGCACCAGGAGCCTTACTATGTGAACTATTGCTACCAACACTGCTAGTACTTGCTGATTCTGATACTTCGCCACTTCCATTCTATAATTATATTTATCAATGTTAATTAAATCTTTTTTAAAAAGAAATTTATTATTTTCAGATATATAATAGACTTACACTACTATCGCTAAGTGGTTTATCTTTTTCATGAGTACGCTTATCAGGTGGAAGCGCATTACTTAGGATATCTGCCAAATTGGTGCCACAATCTATAGGTACTGCCATATCCCTCGCCAGGCTCATTTCTTCTGTTGGCAACACTGCTCCATCAGCACACCATACCAACGTCCCAATTTATCAATTTTGAGAAGCGATTTTGAATACTAATTTTAATCATTTACCAAATACAAATACAAAGAAAAAGAAGAAGAGAAAAAGAAAATTCTTAAAAGCAAATAAAATATTGAATGTTTTTAACATAGAAGCGATAATACTTATAAGCATTCTATTTGTTAATAATAATAAATTAATAATAATAATAATAATAATAATAATAATAATAAATAAATTTCGCATTAATCGATTTTATTTCAATCAATGCAATCAATTGCATGTTAAGAAATTAAACATTGCAAATAAAGCTCAAAAACAAATTATAAAAAAAATATTCTACTAAACTTACTAAGATAATAGTAACAATAAATGTTTTACGTACGATTTATGAGGGTACACTCACGGTCAACATGTGCAAAAGCACAGAAGACTCCGCGTGGACAATATCCAGCTTGCTGGACGTCGTTACATTTTGTAGATTTGTATATTTCAGGATGGAATTGTTGTTCTGTTCGTGTATGACAATAGGTACAAGCATCTCCTTGTTCACAATTGCCTGGTTCACCCCATTCTTCTCCATGTTTCACATTAGGACATGGTGTTGATCTAAAATATATAAGTTAAATATTTAAATTAAAAATTAAATTATTTTCTAATTTTTTAAAATTAAAGATTATTACTCACCTGTATTTATACTTTCGTGGACTACGTCTTTTATCCTTACTATTGTGATATTGTGGACAAGCATAACCCTGTCTGCAAAGTCTAGGTGGACGTTTGCAAGGTTCCGTTTTATAATTGCTTAATACATAATTTGTATCTTGCCATTTGGGATCTTCATTCATTAAATTTCGCTCTTTATCAAGTATGTTTGGTCCATTAGATGATGAATTAGGATCGGAATCAGGATTCTCCAATGCCTGTATTTCTTTAATATCATAGACAGGTGGACGAAGATCATGATTGCCATGTGCAAAGGCACAATGAGGACCATTCTTGACACAGAATCCACGTGTGTCTGTATCATGAACACACATGCAAGTTTTATAATAACGTAGATGGTAACGCCTTTCTGTATCACCAGCAGTGCGATGAAGGAATGGACACCTATTTAACAATAAAATTTATTTATTATATAAATTATTTCAATTAAATTCTCATAGAATATATAGATAAATATTTATTAGTATTATATATAAA
This sequence comes from Apis dorsata, assembly GCF_000469605.1. Classification (NCBI taxonomy): domain Eukaryota; kingdom Metazoa; phylum Arthropoda; class Insecta; order Hymenoptera; family Apidae; genus Apis; species Apis dorsata. The sequence goes on along the minus strand of NW_006263547.1, from coordinate 591,410 downwards.
TATTTATTATAAACAATATAAAAATTATTATTAATATAAAAAAAATTATTAACAATATAAAAAAAATTCTTAAAAATGAAAATTATTTTAATTTAAATTAAAGCACATAAAATTTCATGCTGAATGAATATTCTAAATAAAATAAAATTATTCTATATAAAATAAAAATTCAAAAGATTGACTTATATTCTATATATTAATCAGAATTACTAGATATTAAAAGATATTATGAAATATTAAAAGATAGTTTGATATATAAAATAATATGAAATGTAATGTAAATTTTAATTATAAAATAAATTATATATATAAGTTAATTTGAATAGTTTTCATATCATAAGAAACTGATTTTTCTAATAAAGAATATAACTTAATATGATATTTATGATTTTAATATAAGTTATTGATTTTTTTAAGATCTAACATAAATGAAAATAGAATGCATCATAAATAATTAAATATATAATAAATAATTAAAAATTTATAATGATCATAGAAAAAACAAATATGATAGTTAAATTGATAGTTTTATTTTTTACACTATAATTGCGTCATAATGGTTTCGATACTTTTTACGGTGCAGCAACAAGGATTACCACATATAATTCTTTGTTGCCACCATGCCACGTAAGAAAAAATCAATATCAGTAGGATAGGCTTCTTTGTTTGGGAACTTGAGGCATTGAATATTTTGGAGGGAAAACTGATTGTTGATATATTCATTTATGAATCGTTACGAAATCCAAATATTAACATTACAAATAAAATAATTCTTCATCGACATTTTTACAAATTTTAAATTATTTCAAAATTTAAATATGCTATCTATTTATTATTATAGATTAAAATTATATCGATAATGTTTTATAATGTTTCCTAATTAATATTAAAAATCATTGAATTAGGAATAAAAAGTTAATTTATTATGTTTAATTTTAATTTAATTATTTTGAATTTCTATTTCTGATATTTTATATGATAAAATGTAACAGCAATCACGAAATTATTATTTGATAAAACTAAAAAGTTATTTAAGTATCAACTAAAATTATTATTTGATAATATTAAAAAGTTAATTAAGTACTGACGAATATAATAACGAATATTTAGAATATTAATATTTATAATAAATAATGTGATAAGTATTCGTACGCGAATTGATTATCAATTTAAAAACTGCTTACAATTATATATTTAAGAAAAAAAATGTTCATAATTGTAAATTGCATTGAACAAAAAAAATATATTTTATTTCAAAATAAATTTAATTACATATCTTTTTTTAAATATTTTATTTTATTTATTTTATATTTTTCATTAAATACAGCCAAATAATTAGAATAATTAGAATTTATTTCAATGTTAATTGTATATAAAATATATGTAATTATTAATATAAAAAAAAAAACAGTATATTAATAGCAAACATAATGAAACTTTTTCATTCATATAATCTTGCTGCGATACCATAGAAAGTTAAATGTATATATAAATAATTCAGAAAGATGCTCAATGCTATCTGGAAATTTTTATACTGAATCTTTATGCTGTACTATTGCTATTAATGAATTTATAAGAGATTTCTATTTATTTTTATCAAAAAATTAATAAATTCAAACTTTTAATCATTTTTAATCAATAATTCTTATAATTTTAATAATTTGTTTATTCATTTGAAATTTTTATCGTTATATGCGTTCATATTCATATATACATATATTGCATATATTTTGCATTTCTTATATTTTGTTATTTTTATATATGTGAGTTCTACAATGATAATAAATTGTTAATAAAAAAAAATGATAATAAAAATGTTAATAAAAAATTTAAATAAAAAAGCATCTTTTTCGTCTTCAAGAAACAATTTGAAAATAATAAATTAAAGATTAATTTTTATTAATCAAAAAATTAACAAGATAAATTAGTAATCTAAAATTTAAAAATTTGATCATTTTTGTATCATATTCTATCTAAAAATATCTATAATCAATCAAATTTGAGATAATAATCTTAATATAATATAAATATTCATTCCATTTTCATTTTTTAAATATATTAAATATCAAATAAATTTTATTTGATATTTAATATATCCATATTATATTAATTTAATAGAAATTTTATGAAATAGATTTTATAAATAATGTTATAATTATAGAGTAAAAACATAAAAATATAAAGTAATGAAGAAAATTAAATAACTCTGAATAAAACATAATTACGAAAGAAATTATAGTTATATGTTCGAAAGCATAAAGAAATTTTTGCTTAGCTTGGTGTGGTTATCTACAATGGATGACAACAGGTTAGCAGCCGACGGTAGCTATATTCTATCAGTAATGGCGGTTACAAGCTGCCACAAGCATATATTCACAATAAGAATATATTCCGCAATATTTTAATTTATATGCTTGGATTAGACAATTAATTATTTTAAAACACATTATATCAATCGAAAAAAATAATCAATAATTGAATTAAAGAAAAATTAGTCATAATCAACAAAATCTACATAACATTTGATTTTTTTAATGCTTTTCTTTAATACCTACAAAATTTAGGTCAAAAAAGATTTATGTATTGTATGAAATATAATTGAATTAATAAAATTTAAAAATAATTATCAAAACTTTAAATAGTAAAAATAAATATGTACTGAGTAAAAATAAAATGAATTAAATAAAAATTAAAATCAAAAATATACATAAAATATTTATAAAAAGCAAAAAGATAAAAAAATAAAAAAATATAAATATACATATAAATATTGAGGAAAAAAAATGTATATATAAATATATATATATATAATTATAAAAATATATATATAAAATATATATATATAAGAAATATATTATTATATAATTTTGTTTTTGTATTAATTTTATATCACTTTTTAGATAAGCAAAATAATATTTAAAAAATTATCAAGATCATTAGCAAAATCGAAAATGATATTAGATACCTAAAATGTTGTACTTGAAATATTTACTCTATATAATGAATATTATTTTTTGTAAAAATAAAATGCAATAATTTTCTTTATATTTTAATTTCACTTAAAAAAACATTCAATATTCAATAAAAATTTATTTTAATATGTATACATGTATATATATGAAATATATTAATTTTTTATCCAATATTTCTATATTATATTTATCCAATATTTTCTATATTATATGCAAATGAAATTTAATTATAAATATGAAATATTTCATTTAAAAAAAACAAAAAGAAAAAAAAGAAAAAAGAATAAAAAATATAATAAAAACAAAAAAAAAATAAATTGTCTTAAAAGTTATATGTAAATAGTATGAATAAATGAAATTATGATTACACACCTACTGCTTTTCTATCGTACACAAATTTGACATACAAATGCAGCAATGTTTCGATCACGTTTATTCGTTATATATATATATATATATATATATATATATACATGCACGCGTGTCCTCGAAAGTTACGTCGAAATTGGCCTCCTCTTCATTACATAGGTTATTCTCGAAGAGATGTTACGTCGTTACACATTACCACGCAGATGCGTGTTATATTACAGCACACGCGTGTCAACGACACAAAGAAACTCGATAGACCCTGTTTATCTTTCGAAGACACATCGATATTGGATTTGAAATATTTCATTCATGCTGAAAAATTCATTTACAGCTTCCAAATTCGACAAAAAATATCTTTGTTTTATAAGCAGAACAATCTCTTTAATTTTTTTAGACACATAACATTCGCAATCAATAAAAAATAATAGATATATTTTTATTAAAATTCGTAAATGTTCAGAAGCAAGAAAGTATAATAAAATTTTTTAAGAGAAAATGTTAAATGTTAAATATATAATGAAGTTTTAATGCCGTCGGTTGACTGCGGCAAATCAATGCATTTGACATAAGAAATCATTCGTAATATTTTCTTCCGAAACGAGAGATCTGTAGAAAAAAAAATCATATATAGATTCATTCAATAGATAAACTTACTCATCTCCATCTGGACATATGCCGGTGGTCTCGTCGTACTTGGTGCAATAATTATCGGCGCTATAGTTGAAGGTGCGGTCCCTCTTTCTCACCGGTCTACGCCTCCGCTGGTTCATAAAGTGCCAGTTGAAGCACGTGAAGGGTCGGTGCTGTGTGCATTTGCGCTGTATAAAGAGGGGACATTGTTCGACGCGAAATTCCTTCAAGTATCTGGAATGCGAATCCACAGAGCTACACATTATTTCGTGGCGTTTTTTGACGCGCGCGTCGATGCCGCGCTGCTGCTCGCGCGGCCCTCCCTCTTTTTCCGTTCTCTCTTTCTTTTCTTTTTCTTTTATTATTTATTTATTTATGCATGGATAGAGGCATATATTATTATGTGTTTTATATTGTTATTATTATTTTTATATAATTTTCTTTTTAGCACTCCACTTTTTGAATCACGCACTTTTTTGGCTCTGACTTTTATTCTCACTTTTCTCTCACGTAGCACGCGACCGGCCCGGCGGGCGCTTACTTACGTGTAATGATTCGCCTTTTCCGCCTGAGCTGTCAACAAAGGTTTAGAGTCGGACTTCATCTTGGACAACACAACCGAGCAACGCGCGCGCACACACACAACGGACGTACGGGCGAACGGCAACACACTCTCTCGTCTTTCTTGTCGTCCTCGTCGTCGTAGCCGTCGTCGTCGTAGCCGTCGCGTAGTCTGTCTTTTGCCCCTTTTCCCCCGCTAAACCTCTACCATCTATCGGACACGGAATGCGGGACATAGGGCGCGCACAGCGCAATACACATTATATGCGTCTCGACTATCCAATCCTTATGCTTTCTGACAGTCACGTGATTATTTCTCTTTCAAGGTCATTAATGTTTTGGTTCGCTCGCATGTAAACATGCATTTGTATGCTGGAGTATTATTATAAAAAATTGATCAATAATCTTTCTTAATGATTTTTTTTTCTATCGATTAATTGTTTATTATAAATCTTTGGTTTTTCTATGTGAAAAAGAGAAAGACATCAAAAATTCAACGATCGATTCCTGACACTCGACTTCGATCGAGTTCCGATTCTATGCTATGTTCTCACTGGAGCTACTTCCGCATCGTGTAACGGTATCTTTTGTAAATACCGATCTTATTTCTTGATTTATCTTCTTATTAATAAAAATATTAATTATAATTAATATTCTGTCAGTTGTTTCATGTTGTTCTTAAATTATGCAGCAAAAATTATTGTTTCAGCACTAGATAAAATATTTTTTATGTACATTGTATAAATTATTCAATATAATTCAAGGAATTATTTCTTTCTCTTATAAGCAGTTTCTATTGTTATTTAAATATACTTCAGATTAATATTTAATTTCTTTAAAAATATATGTAGTCCAATAAAAATTTTATATAATATAACGTAATTTATCAATAAATAATTATTATAATTCATATTATGTTATGAAATATAAAAGCAAAATGATACGCGTGAAAATATCCGGTCTATTTATTTTATTTATTGAAATTTATCTTGTTCATTGCTGATAATTGCTATTGATTCAATGCAACGATTCAATCTTGTTCATTCCTTCACTTTCACTTCTACACCATATTAATTTTATACTATATTACTTCTTTGGTCACACTGATTTTACACATTTCACAATTCGATTTTTCTTAATGCAACCTTAATGTATATCACAGGCGTTTATTCATTGCTAAAGTTTTTATCATATAGGTTACGCGTATGAATCATTATTTCTTATCACTTCTTTACAACGATTTTGATACATATTTAGATATATGAGTTGAGTATGGTCAGCTTCATTAATTTTTCTTCGACGACGATCGTCTAAACTTGTCTGACCACGTTTTGTGATTTGTAAACCGCGATATGCAACGTTTAACATCACCTTGTCGCGCACGAGCGAATTCACTTACTTTCCCCCTCTTATGTAGATACATACTAAAAACTTGTATTTTTCTAGAATAGAAATTCGTATTTTCGCAAGATAAAGATTTTAAAGAATTAATTTTATTTATTAAATAATTATTCTGTGCTTTTCATCTTATTTAAATAGAATTTATAAATTTACAATTTTCACTTAAGCAATACGCATATAAAGAAATAACACTTTATAAAACATGCACAATTATGGAGATATATATAAAATAAAGTACTGTTTTTCAACCAATCAGAGCGAAGATACATGACAAATTTTATTTACAATATATGCGTGATTTAAAACGATTTGTTTTTATGTTTAAATATTCTCATATTTTTTTTACTAAAATAATAAACATATATAGAAAAATATTATATTGATAAAGATTATTAAAATATATTGATTATAATTATATTATAATATATTGATAAAAATTAATAAAAAATTGTTGAAAACTTCAAACTTTTATACGACAACGTATATATGAAACATAAAATTGATGTTATATTTTAATATATGATAAGTATGCAATAAAATAAAAAGAATGTATTAAATTATTGTTAAATTGTTCATTTTATCTTTTTTTTTAAATATATTTTTTTTGTAAAATCTCTTATACTAAATAGGAAAAAAGCATTAAAATATGACCATCTTTTTATCACACTTATGTTTAATGTATACAAAAACGTAAAGTACGATGATATTAAGAAGAAACGTACAATGCTTTGAAATGCAGAAGGGAATTTTATCTGATAAATATAAATAATTAATAGTAATAAAAAAAATCATCATAAGTAAAATTTTTTAATAAATCGCTAAAAATATTGCTAATATATTACATTATACAATTATTATATGCAAACTATAGTTTTATACAACTTTACATTTTAATAGGAATTAAAAATTAAAATATATATCAAATGGAAAATAGTGTAACAATTATAAATAAATGTTTTTTTAAAGAACTATAATTCTACATGCAATTTAATAAGTAAATTCTATAAATTTATAATTAATTATGATTTCATAATGGTTGGTTCTGATATATGAATATTGCAAATGTATATTTAAATTTCATAACTTATTTGACTTTGTACAATTGTGTTTTTGTCCGTTATGTATTTAAATAAAGTCTTATAATATACTAACTTACCTAGACACAAACTAAATATGAATCATTTGTTAGACTGATAAAAATATAATGTTTTTACAATATATGAAAATAATACACATTTGGTTTGTACGTACGCATGTTTGATTAATATATATTCATGATTCATGATAACATTTGTTTATAATTTTTACTATTATAATTATGTATTACCGATTTTTTATTCGTTTATGCATTTTTCGTTTTCTATGAGAAATCATATTTGAATATTATATTTCAATCTTTTTTTTCATAAATTAATTATATATAATAATTTAAAATATTTCTTTAAAGTTTTCAAAATTTATAATAAATTTAGTTTTTTATTGCCATTAAAAAAGTATGTAAGTTAATAGAAAAATTATTTATTTTCTTTTAAATTTTATTTTAAGAAATTAGCAACTCAATATGTTTATATTTTAATAATAAAATGAAATAATTTTTCTTAGAGTAATAAATAAATGTGATAATTATGTATTAATAATTATATAAAAAAGAATAATATTATAAAAGTCAATGTTATTTGACATTGATTCTACAACAAAAAATATTATATACGTGTACATTTCATTAGAATAAGTTTCTTATTTTTACATTGCATTATTCTGTTTGCCATCAGACATAATTAGATTTTCACTAATTTTGAGCACTCCTTGGATGGATATTATGCAATTATTAATTAACTGTATAGTCAGTAAAAACTATAACAGTATTTTCATTGGATGTTTTTTTTGAATGGACTTATATATTATAGTAATAAATTCCTAGGCAATTTTAAAAATGTGCCTTTCTTTAAAAATGGAGCGCTTAGTTTCTTAACTATTATTTATTTCAGTTTGACAGCAAACAAAAACTGATCAAAAAATTGTATAATTGTTATTATTTAATATTTTTATGGTTTATGACATCTAATTAAATATCTATTATAAATATTTTTATCGGATTTTAGTGAGTATTTTTTAAGATTTTAATTATTGCATTTAAATAAAATGCATTTTTTTTTAATAGAGATAATATTTAAATATATTTAAATATTATTAAAATGAAATATTTAAAATTTTGCATTTCTTTCAATTGCATTGAGACAATTTTAAGATGTTATAATCCAAATATGAATAACTTTTGTAGTGTATTGCATTGTTATCATCATCAATACATTTTAAATTGTGCAATTTCAAATTTTTATTAAAATTTTTTTTAATTAATATATTTAAATATTAAAGATTGTATATAATACATTTCTTTCTTATTATTGAAAATTCTTATTTTCATAATATGCCTCAATATTCTCAATACAATAGAAGATAAGAATATATATATTCTATACTGTATGATTATTATAGTTGAATACAAATACTATATTAGTTTCAAAAATATAATATAATCAATTAATAAATATATATATCAATAATAAAAAAAAAATATAATTAAAAATAACATTTAAAAAAGTTTAATCATAAAAAGATTCATTTAAAATAAATACATCATTAAACAAATATGTGCAAACATATGTGTACAATTTAATGAATTTATAAATGTAAAATAATTCCAATTAAAAATTATAAAATTTTTTAAATTGTGCTAGTATACTTAGGAAAAAAAAAAAAAAAAAAAAAAAATTTTTTTTTTTTTTTTTTTCTTAATAATACACCACTATTAAAAAAAATTTAAAATTTTTAAAAAAAAAAAAAACAATAAAAAAAAAAAAAAAAATTTTTTTTTTTTTTTTTTTCTTAATAATACACCACTATTAAAAAAAATTTAAAATTTTTAAAAAAAAAAAAAACAATAAAAAAAAAAAAAAAAATTTTTTTTTTTTTTTTTATTGTTTTTTTTTTTTTTAAAAATTTTAAATTTTTTTTAATAGTGGTGTATTATTAAGAAAAAAAAAAAAAAAAAAAAAAATTAATCATAATTAGTTTGAACAGTTTTACTGTCAGATTATCTGATATACTGGCAGCTTGAAATTTTATAAATATTTTATAACGAAATAATTTTATAATATTATTTCACATGAATTATATAAATATCAAAAAAGAGTAAAGTTTTATGTATTTCTTTGAATAGCCTTTAGTTTGAACAAGAAGAAAATGTATTTAAATTATTATTATATTAACAAGTTTATTTATACAATTAACTATCTATATACAATATATCAATAAGAATATTGTATAACTTTTTTAACATAGATTTAAAGATGTTTTTTTTTTAATGGCGCTGGCCATTTTAACTTTTTAATTATTTGACTCTGTATATAATCTGTATACATAAAAGTTATGAATTTGTAATGACATCCCAGACTTCGCAGATGAGCATTCTATACTTATCATTATATCAACACCCACCATAACGGTTTATTTAAGTTTTTAATAAAAATGAATATTTTTAATAATTATCACTGATTAATTAAATTAATCAAAAACCAATTCAGAAAATAGATTTATAACATATAGTTAGACACAGAAGATGATATTCTGTTGCAATGAAAATAATATTGGTATTTTTATTATACATAATATATTAATGTAAATTCTGCAAAACATTTATTTCCAATATTTAATATTATTTTGCCTATATTTGTTTTGTAAAATATTAAGATAAAATGATTTTGATAATGTGCTATAATAGGCACATATTTGAAATTTACTATTTTTGAAATTTTTATATATTTTTATACATTTTTTGTTATATTTTAAAATGATGTTGATTATAAAAGAAAAAACATATTTTCTAGTCTTATCTCTCGAATTAAATTCCGAAGTGCAATTCAATTTAATATAATTTATGATTTTTATTTTTTATTTTTTAAATAAAGTTAATTTAAAATATAATTTCTTTTTTTATGAAAAAGGATTTGACTTAATGTATTTCTTTGTAATAAAAATCAAACAAATAAATGCAGATTTTAAAAAATTATAATATATATTATAATAAATAAAAGATCTAAATCTAAACTTCTGCATAGTTACACTTATTTGTTTCTACTTGCACCTATTATATATAATATATTTACCTGATATAACAGTAAATTCAGTTTAAACAGTTGTTCCATATGTACTGAACATCACTCTGGTGGTATCTGTATCCAGAGTAACGTCTTCTGGAGATGCTAGATCAACTTTTATAGATCCAGAATTGTTTCTTCTTCTCGTCATACCACCATCCCAATTTGACAATGTCCAATGATAAGTTTCACCCTCTTTTTCAGTGTTTGTCGTTTCCTGTGTTTCGTTATCTTTATCTAAACCAGTTTCAATAGAAACTGAAGAATGCGAAGCTACTGAATCGAAACTAGAATCTGCAGCCCCCCTATAACGACTAACATATTCAGTGGACATTTCACCGGGCGATTCTTCAATTGCTTTCAATATGTTTTGACAAAGTTCCGAATCGAGCGGAATCGGATTTTCAGAATCACGATTATGAATAGTAACAGCTATGTGAGCTGGATGCGGAATCGGAAGTGGAATGAGCAATTTTTCTGCACTATAAGGACGAATTTGCCGTTTCCATGGTTGCCAACGTGTCTCTGTTGTACCATTTGTAGATGTTGTGCGTCTTCTGATTTTTGTTGATGTTAAAAGTCCTCCAGTATCACTAAAAACATAAAAAAAAATTTTCAATTTTATTTTATATATTGATTTTTATATTTTGTTTTCTAAATAAATTTTCTTTTAATATTTTTAAAATAAAAATTTAGAGTATCTTTTACCATCGTTTATCAGATTTTCTGCTGTTACTAGTCTGTTTAGCTCGTGGATTGAAAGCAGAAACTTCTAGATAAGGACTGTAAACTTGTATATTTCCACGTGGTGCATAAACGGCGCCAAGTAAATCTGGTCCATTGGTACCACCAATTTCAGTACTATGAACTATATCTGTATAACGCGACAAATCGACACCTGGATGAGCTTCTAATCTAAATTTTGTATCTGCATCGTCGAGAGGTTGAAGAAAATTTAAACTGAAAATGTCTGCGTACATAAGCCCAGCTAAACCAGCCCAATCACCAGCACTTAAGCCTTTATTTTCCCAAAAATCTTCTTCGTTCCCAGATAATCTCGCAAATACATGACTGGGATAAAGACGTTCTAGCATCAATGCTCCTTGTTGTATTACTACCTAAAAATAAAATTATAAATTTGTAAAATTATCTAAAAAAATTTTAGAAATGAAAGATATTTTAATAATTACCTTTAGATCAAAAGTGGTAAGTTTTATTTTACTTCTTACAACCATTCCAAGACCAGTTTGCAAATTTTTTCTACGTCTATCTAATTTTTCATGTAATACAGCAATTAGATCTTTGGCTTCTTTTTCCAGTGATTTGTACGGATCTTTTGTTTTAGCAAGACTAGCAGCAAATGGGCCAAAACAGGCTTCTATAAATTGAGTAAAATCTCTCTGTGGTTGTGTAATTAATCGTTCTGTTTCTTGTTGAAAAGCTAACAATTCATCTAACTCTAGTTTTGCTTCGAATGCAGCTAATGCTTGTTCAGGTCTAATCTGTAATAATGATAATTAATATAATAGCTATTTCAAATATTTTTACAATAATAATTATAAGTTTAATATTTAATTTTAATTTAAATACTTATTTGATTTAGATACTTACTTGATAATAATAATCAGAAGTTAACCCTGGTCCAGCTATTCTTTTAACCACAAAACTATCACTGGCAGGTATACGACCTCTATTTTTTATTACTAAATGAAACATAATCGTATCCCAAACCACTCTAATCCAATAACGTATCACAGCAACTATTTGATAACACATTTTAAATAAATGTCAAATAGAAATCAAATTAATTACAAGTAAATTATCAATTATTCAAAGTAATTTATCAAAAAAATGTTATTATACCTGTAAGTATCACAAAAGAAATGATAGGACATAAAATAAGAGCAACAATTAATGCAGCAATTGGTTGCAAACAGCCTTGTATTCCGATATTCCAAACTAATGCTTCCATAATCACCAAATATCGATTTCTACTTGGCTCTGGACTATCTAAATCCATTATAAGCGCCATGAATGCATGTAACGTTAAAGTGATTAAAGGCATCCTAAAATAAAAAAAAGAAGTAATTAATATTTCTTAATATTAGATATATAATTTTATATAAATATAAAAAACAAACCATAAAATTGCAGTAAGTGCAATAAAAAGTGATCCTAAACTTGTAACTATACAAACGACAGGAAAAACAAATAATATAATAAGTGTTCCTAAAAGACCTTTCATGCCATAATTCCATAATCTGTTTAAATGCCTTGTCATTCCTTTTCCAATAAATCCTGTCATAAAAAAATAAGACTATTAATCTGAGATTATGAATATGATATAATACATACATATATTTAATACATGATATAATACATACATATAATATTTAAAAAAATATACATATTTAATTTATTTTTATTTAATTTACCAGTATCCGGTTCCGTTTCAAAATGTGTCCGACTTTTGCTAATATGTCTCCAAAGTGCTATTAATCGAGAACAAAGAGTAGGCATTTGAGATGATTTTCTGGGAAACAATGTTCCATTCAATTGACTCAATTCTAGATCGGGAGTAAAGGGTTGTACGAGTAATAAAGCTCGTATGGAAACTGGACTACACCATGGTACTGCTACGCCTAGTAGAAACATTGCATTCCATGTCCAACACCACGTTCTGGCTACATAATTAATCCAACGCCACATAGGCCATCTGTTCATACGAGTTCATAGAATCAGTTTTGCACAAAATTTAACATCAGAAAGAATTACCTTGTTGTTGTTGTGTGTACAATTTCTCTTTCCACTAAGAAAACAGGCTGACTTGGATCTGCACGAGGTGTAGTAATAGATGTTGGAGTATTGCTTAGTACTGTTGGTATAATTTCAGACTGACCCTGAAAATTACGTCTGATGATCCAATTTTTTGGAAACCATATTTGAGTTGGCCATTGAAAACTTCTCGTAGGTGTTTTCACTTTGCGTAATTCTTTTAATAAAACTGGTTCTCGCTAAGAGAAATATATTCATAAAATATTTTTTAATATATAATACGTATTCATATATAAAAATAAAAAATATTAATAAGAATAAGTACCTCTTTCATAAAAGTTAAATCACGGTTAAGAAAATAAACTGTCTGCTGCAAATTTTGATGAGTGCACAATGTGAGAGCTTCTTCATGAGCACTCCATTCACACTCTTCGATGAATTTTTCTTCGACTTCTCTCATTCTATCGCGCATCCACGGTTCTATTCGCGACAGAACTGGATGTTCATTTTCTATATGATATTTCAATGCTTCTTTAGTTTGTACCAGTTTACGTTGTACGGTTTTTACGGCTCGGTGCATCAATACAACCGATTGTGCTTGTTGAACTAATAGCTGAGCGATTCCATTACCAAGATCGAGTATGTCTGGATGCGATAAAATATTAGAGAATACTCGTTGTAAATATTCTCGCATAACAGCTTCATTGACCTCCTAAACGTGATCAGAAGAATGTAAGAAGAAAAATATATTTTATATATTTAAAATAAATGTAAGTAAAACATACTCTTTCAATCTCTTCATCTGGTTTTTTCCGTGCTCTCAATTCAGATATCAGTCTTTCTCTGAAATGAAGAAACCAGCCTCGTGTCTCTCTCTCCAAAATAGCAACTAAAATCGGTAAAGCTTTTTTGATAATGTCTCTGCTAAATAATCTAAGATCAACCACTGCTCCAGCAGGAGTCCCAAATACGAAAGGTACCGGGATAGGCAATAGTTGCGATAGTTCTCTTTCTACTTCGAATTTTTCCATTGTCGCACGTCGAAGTTGTTTTCGTACGAAACCACATAAAAGTTCTAAAGAATCTTCGTATTCGGGCTGTAATTTGTAATAAGATTTCTTAAAGTATTTTTTGAATATAAAAATTTGTTTGCTTTTCTAATCTTGAAGTCAATTATTAATAATTAATAATTTACCCTGCATACTAATTCGGCAACCAAGTATCGACACCGCTCCTCCCTAATTTTGGCATCTAAATTATGTGCTTGAAGAGATGGCACACCAATTACTATATCTAAAATAATATATAATAAAGTTAAATTACAGTTGAATAATATTGTTGTAATATGAATTCTTATAAATAATTTTTTAATAAATATCTACCAAGAAGCCGTAGTAATCCCGTTATTAATGCTTTCAGAGATTGCGATACACTGAAACAATGGGAGATTAATCTAGCTTTTGCTGTAACTACAAGAAATCTAGTTGCTAAAGCGAGATCTCGAAGTAATGCGTCTCGTCTTCTGTCCCGTCCACGCTGAAGAAGTCCACTCAATCTCCATCGATGTGTTTGTCCAGCGAAATTGATCGAATCTACTTCGAATTCTCTGAAAATTAAAAACATATATGAATATAATTGGTTTTAAAATGAAAAAAAAAAAAGAATATATCGAAAAAATCCAGGAACAGAATGTTATGTCTATATTATAAATAAAAAAATACATTTAATATATACACGTATATAAAAAACAAAAATATTCTGGAAAATATATAGAGTTGTTCCAATGAAATTAATTTTTAATCCAATTATTTTACAGTTCATCTAATTATGCGAAATCTATTAATTTACTTATTAGTAAATAATTAATATAAAAAATATTATTTTTTCTATTCTTATTTATAGAGCTAGAGCTATTTATAAAAATTATGTGCTATAATACAAGCTGTAATTTATACACTATAAAAATTAAATAATACAATCTACCATATATTATTATATTTTTAATATTTAAAATTTATTTCATGCTGTTATTGCTTAAGTATTATTGTTACAAGCTGTGTTATCTTTATAAAATCTCTTCATAGACCAGATATAAATTTTTTTTATAGCTAATATTATTTATTTAATTATTATTCGAATGGGAATTATTAATTGAGAATTAATTGATTAATGAATTGCTAGTTTTTTCAAAGTAAAGTTCTGACCATGTTGTTTTTAATAAAGGTTTTATGGTGACGTTTAAGATTGGGTTTTTAAAAACAAATCTTTTATTTAAAAAAAAAAAGTGATTACAAAATATTAAATAATTTTTATCTTCAAATTTCTGTCAAAGTCACTGTAACTTTTTAACATTTTGATCAATATATTGTGTGACACTGGTTGTGTGACATACCCGCATCTTCGAATGCTCTCCAATTGAGTGGCATTCAGCTTCTTCGGTTTCCCATATTTCTCCTTCTGAAAGCTTTACAAAAATTGTTAGAGAATATCAGTAACAAAAGAATAGTGATTTGATTTTACTCTTGAAAAGGATATACCTTTGGAATTTAGTTTATATCATTATTTTTATTTTATTAAAATAATTGTATATACATTTTTTTCAATTAATAGAATAATATGTAGAATAAATGTATCGATTTTGTATTTTAATAAATTAAGCAAATTGAAGAACAAAAATTCTTTTTTATTTTCGAAATTTGATCAATAAATTACATACATATTACGCATACATATGACGATAAATTTTTACAAACATACTTCCTAAAATTATCTTATATTATATATTTCTTAAAAATATCTATATCTTAAAAAAAAAAACTAGCATTTGCATCAGTAAGAATTTTATTCAAGCTTTAAAATAATTATCTGTTAGTAAGTACTCACGACTTTTTATATATTGTGCACAAAAAAATTGCTAATATTTAATTCTACGAGTTATAATCGCTACAATATTGTATTTTAAAGCATATTCAATTTAAAAATAAACATTATTAAATCTTGTGCTGCAATAAAATTCGTTAAAAATTTTAGAAAATTTATTTTCAAATTTTTATTATTCGATTTTTTAAGTCAATATTTTTCATTAAAAAATCTTTTATACATGCCTTGGCATTACATTATTATCTTATATAAATTTTGCAACTTATACTTTTTCGATAAATATTGCAACTACAAGATTAAAAATGTTTTTGAAGTAAGAGTTTAAGATTCTGATACTACTGCTATCTATCAAAATGAAGATAAATATTTAAATAAATGTTTAATAACAATAGAAAAACCTACCCTCGTTTGCTAATGCTTTCTAGTTGTTTCTTGGTCAATCTCCTAGGTTCACCCTTGCAATCTACAGCTACTGAATCCAATTCGTCGAAACTAGGTGCAACAAAGAGGTCTTTCAAATGATGTTTCTTTCTCGCCAATGTGTCTTCACCTTCTGTGCACGTAGACAATGGTGGTGGAAGGATAATTGGGAATGTTCTCCAATGATAAAGGAACTGTTGTGCAACTTCTTTGATATTATGCACCAGTGCCTCGACTTCGGCCGGTGCACCGCGCAAATGCGATGTGTCGAACTCCACTGGCTCTTTCTGCAAATTTAATTATTTTTTATAATTATTTATTATTAAATTTATTATTATATAACTTCATAAGGTATAAGATATCCGTATGTCATTTATAAGTCATTGAAGAAGGGATAAATCTCTGATAATTAATTGAACATGGTCCAGACTTATAGCCAGTTAACAAAGTGTCCTTATATAGAGATCACGAATAATAATATCGATATACTTCGGGTTGAAGAAGTCCATCTCCATTTTGTCGGTGATAAAGTTGTTGAATGTAGGCCTGATGATTCGATCCCGTATTGGCGGAGTTGACGGAAACAGAATTTAAATTGTGGGGCATTTCGCGCGTGAAAAGCGTGCGCGGCGGCTGGGGTCAGCTGCCCCGTATACCGACTATCTCCTCATACACCATGCTGCTGGTAGCAACCATTTATCATGCCACGTCCTGCACAATTAATATCAATTATAATTATTATAATTATTGATTTGTTCTAATTTGTATTTTCTCATTATAAGCAATATTAATATTTTGCTTTTTTTTTTATTATTTTTTTAATTTAAAACTAAACTTTCTTAATTCTTTTTATATTAACATAAAGATCGAATAGTTCATTTTTTTTTTAAATATTCTAATTTATAATTATTTTTTTTAAATTAACATTTTATTTTCTATATTCTTTCACAATTGTGCTAATAAATCTTTTCTAATGGCAAAATGATTTTTATCATTGAAATAATGACAAAAATGAACGAAGGAATACAAAGGGAGTATACGTACGTGGTTATCCAGCGTGTATGGGAGTTCGGCTGAATGCAGACTCCTATTAACCGATTATACCCCATTAAATGATTAACATTCTAAGCATTCCAGTTCTTGCCTGTCTCTGGTTGACATCAAATAAAATCTACTTTAATATAGAACGCGGACAATTCATAAATAGAAATGAAATAAAAATTTGTTTTATTGAAATATTACAATAAATATTTTGCATTGGATATTTTGTTTTTTTTTTGTATATCCTGTGCATTCTGTAGATTTTTACATATTTAAGTATCCTATAAATGCACAATTTATGCAAATTTCCGCAATTTAATTATTATTATTTAACAACATTTTAATATGTTTAATGATATTTTAATTTCTTTTTTCAGTTCAGTTTTTCAGATTAATATTTATAAATCAATAGGTTTTTTTTCATTGCTTTTATGAAAATGCGCTTCCTTTTAATATTTCAGTCAACATTTAATCCGACCCTGTGTCGCATGCATGATAAATAAGCGCACACTGTATTTACAGGTTGTAATTATCATGGAGCATCATTCTTTCGTGCCAAGAAGAGACCCTGGCGTTTGGCTTTTTTCTATCCTTACGAGAGAGACCATACATTGTTCTAGCTTGGCAGAATACCAATATCGTCTCACGTTTCCTACTGGGACACAACCATATCTCATCTACTGAAAATAATCCGGACCCCACTGCTTCCTGTCGTTTTAAAATGATTTATTGTATCTTTTCACTTGAATCGTGTATCGAGTAGATACGACGACATCATTTTGAATTATTTATCGTGTTTCAACCTTAAATTTTGATTAAATAATTAATATAAAGAAATTATAAATATACAAAATTGTTAATTGGATGAATTTTATTCATAAAAAAAAAAAACTTTCTTTCACGTTCTATAATTATTTTAACTATATTTTTCTATTTTTAAAACACAAAACATTTAATAAAAATATATCAAATTGTATTGTTCTGAGAAAATTTGATCATGAAGATGAGAATGTATTATCTAAAATAAGAAGATAGTTAAAATATTATAGTTAATAGTTAATAGTTATTATTTTATCTGATAAAATATATTTTCAATTGATTTTTCACATACGTGAACAGAAGAGAAAAGAAAGAAAGTTCAAAATTATATGATATTATGCAGTAAAAAAAATTGAGATAAATTTTTTTGAATTGAAAAGTTTTGTTATTATTTGCATCAAAATATATTGCTATTTTTTTTAAGGAGTTTCTAAAAGAAATTTTTATTTATTATAAATGGATTCCTGTTTCTTATATTCAATCAAATTTTAGTAGCGATTTTATAATTAGATTAATCGCAATTCTCTGTTAATGATACAGATTATAGACTTTGATGATGGAGTTGAATAAAATAATTATACAGTCGACATGGAGAACGGTTAATTAGTACAATTAACGAGAAAATAATACAATATTGCTATTCAGAAAGTGTTTCTATTGCCAGGAAATAATAATAATCACGGGAAGAGACACAAAAATTAAGAGGAATAAATAAATGAGATATTATAATTATAAAAAATTACTATTTCTTCATACTTGAGAATCCAGTTAGAAAATATTTGTATTATTAATGTTAATATCTTTTTAATGCTGATGATTAAAATTAAAAATTAATGTAAAACGAAATAATATTTGTGTAAAGTAGAAAATTAATTAATTACTCTATAAATGATAATATCATAATTAAACTGCTTATTATTAATGGTGAAAATATTTTTACATTTCTCAATATTAATCTATTTTAAAATTAATGATATGAGTATGCAAATGAGAAAGTATTAATTGTAAAAATTGATATATAATTAAATATAATTAATTACAATTTTCCATTATATACAATATAAGCATATTTCTATTTTAAAAAATAAAAAGAGAAAAATGAGAAAAAATTCTGTGTCACATTTATTGCTAATTATTGTTAATTATCCAAATACTCCAAATTCACGGTTCGAGTAATCGACGTTCCGCTTTATATTCCTATTTACTTCCGGATTTTCAATAGACGAAGAAAACAGAGCAAGAAAATCTCTCTTCATATCAAGATTTAAAATTCCTGTCTAATGCTTTGCGAGCAGACAGTCAATATGAACAATATAAATATAGATAAAATATAGAAAGAAAAATAATAAAATATGCACAAGAGACTAATAGTTTTCTATTTCTTTAAATCTTCTATATCTTTTCTATCGTAAACGTATTAATTTCAAGTATCTTTGACAAATCCAATGCAAAAGAAATTTCATTTCAAAAGAGAAGAGAACCGCAAAAATGAATGGTCTTGATGAGAATATTTTTTGAAATAGATATTTTTTTATTTTTTAATTATTCGTTATCAATCACCACTGGCTTCATCCATCAAAACTTTTTCAACTTCATGTCCAAATTGATTTGAATATAATAAAAACTGTTTGTTGTGTTGATATTCCCCGTCGCGAGGAGACGATGCGAAAGAATATTTGCGACTCTGCTCGAATGCGTTCCAAGTAGGTTGGCGAGTGTACTGGCACGCTGGCTTTTGACCCACTTTGAAGCTCGCAAGCTCTCGTAACCTTAAAACAGCGCTGCTATTCCAGTCTTATATCTCTAATACGTTACACGTTCCTCAACTGCACAGTTTTAGCATACAGTATGCGAGAGCTTTTGCGAAATTACTAAGGAGGAAGTCATGATTATTTCAATTATCGATCCCGATAAATCTTAGACATTTAATTATTGATGAATAACAAGCTTCCTTGAATCAGCCTTTACAACAAAAAAATCGATTAAGAATTTTATACATTTGAAATTTTGGATGTTAGATCTCAGTGATACAAAATAACATCTCATTATCCCCTTAGTGCTGATATTTCTTGTATTTACTTATTGAATCTCTAATGCTTTTACTTCAATTCACTACTGTATTAACATTTCTTCTTTTTAATATCTTAATATCTCTATCATGTATATAACATTATCTTTATTTTCGAAATCTTCTTTTCTTAGTGTTTTTTTGTATTTGGTATGGTTT
>NW_006263547.1:569347-570844 GCF_000469605.1 Apis dorsata | reverse complement strand
TTTTTTTTTTACTATTTGTTATTTATATATTTATATAGCATCTTTCCTTAAACTTTCCTTAAACTTTCCTTTACTTCATTATTAGAATTTTCTTTAGTTTGTTGGATTTTGAATATATTTAAATTTTTCTATAAAAATAATAAAGAATTTTTAGAAATTTTCACAATGGATAGTTTCACATAATAGTTATAAGAAATAATTTTAGCGTGAACTACTAGCAACCAGTTTAGATATGATCTTCTACTTTGCCAAATGTTCAGCCAAAAAGTAGTTGGTACCTTAGTTAGTAACCTGAAGTTCTTTGCCAATCATAAAAATTGTATTCAAATTATTTTTAAAAAATTCGCATTCATCTTAATTTTTGACATCTTGAGTGCTACTTAATGTGGAATAGCACCTGGTTATTGACAAAGGTTACATCATACAAATTTCATCATTAATTATTTACTCTTCAACTCTTACTACATCTGGAGCAAATTATAATTGTCATTGTTATATAATTTGTATTTAGTAATCAATGATCTTTTTTTAATTTGAAATTAAAGATAAGTATTAATTAATGCAGATGCCGCATCATTTAATCTCTCTAATATTAGAAGAATAATTGATAAATAATTAAGTACTTTTAATTTTAATTCAGTCTTTATTAAAAAATTAAAATATTGCATATAAATAATTGTACTTGATATCTTGATGTTTTAATTTAAAACATTATATTTTAAAGATCTCTGTTATAGATCTCTTAAACCAAAGAAAAATATATTTTGATATTTTCAGTTATTACAGATATTGCATCATTTAATATTCGTAATATTACAGAAAAATAATTGATAAATAATTAATGTATTTATTTTTTTTTGTTCAATCTTTATTAAAAAATCAGAATATTACATATACGAATATAATAAATAAAATGTGATACTTTGATGTTCTTAAGTTTAAGATTTTATTATATTCTGGAAGATCTTATACAATTCCTTGTAGAACTCCTGAATCAATATTTTGATATTAGCATGAAGAATATTAAAAAACATACATAGTGCACACGGCCCTGGCATCAATAGATGTTTAATGTTTTAATTATAAACCCCTTTGGAATATCCGTGAAGGTTACTATCCCTTCCAATAAACGATTGAACTTATTGTTAATATTCAATGTAATTTTGATTCTCGAGTATACTTTATAAACTGCATTATAAGACGAGCAACATCACTTACGACGATTTTCGAAAAGAAAAGTTAACAAATTAAATCAACAGAAAATTGATAAACGAAGTTCTTCGTGTTCATTCAGGTTTGTAATTGGCTTCTCGTGCGAGAACTATTTCCGGGCCACTTGATTTTCGCGTGTATATCACGGATACTTGAAGGGAAAACTTTGCTTTGGGATAACTGGAGCAGGAATGAAACATGGCAAGTATTTTTAGAAAATTAAAATGAATAATTTTTGGATTATTTTTTGAAAAGATTTTTTAAATTTAGCTAAATCGTCATTAT
>NW_006263547.1:557125-568952 GCF_000469605.1 Apis dorsata | reverse complement strand
GAGAGAGAGAGAGAGAGAGAGAGAGAATTTATTTGCACGAGAAAAAATTTCTCAATGATCTTTGAAAGGTATGAGAAAAGATATGAAAAAATGTGATAAAAATTATATTGTAAGATTTTCAATTTACATAGAAAGAGCATGTTAATTTAATTTATTAAATCTTCTAGTAGAAATCTCCTCTAATTGGTTTGCATAAAAATTCAGTATTTTAATACTGATAATACAATTGTCAAGATGTAATCTTGCATTCGAGAACAAGTTGCATGTAATCGGCCAGTAAAAATACAAATGGAATAAATGGAATCCATATTTGTAACAGAGACAATGAGACGTGCAATTTAAGAAAGTTATTATAATCAATCATCTCGGTGAAAATAATTCTCGAATAATTATACTTGAAAGTATACTTGCTCTATATAATTATTACCTTCACTCTTAAATAAGTTAGAAATTTTTATATATCTTTTAAGAATTTAAGATCTAGATCTGATTTATTTTTTCTAAACAAAGATATCACAAAGAAAATAATAAAAATTTCAGTATAATTTAGATAAAATATTTAAATATATTAATCTATCAATTATAATATATATTTATGTATATTGTATTATTTACAAATGGTTTTAAAATATCATTGTAAAAATAATTGGATAAATATGTATTTTCTATTCGAATAAAAATTAATATTTCCCAAAAGTGCGTTTCTATATTTTTAATAATTTCATAAAAAGAAATCAATCGATTTGTTAGTCATAGTATTGAGGAAGGTAAAATAATTCTTAGTGTATATACATAGCGGATGGAAAATCTTTAGGATTTTTCGTCTTCGCGCGAACAGGAATCTATGTTCTTTTGTTTTCTATTAAATCAGAGACGAACGGTTACGCCGCGTAAAATTACACGAACCGTGGCGTAATACGCGAGAACACGTTGCCCATGTTTCAGAAAATCCACGCAATAGAGTATACATATGCGGCCCGTATACATTGTACACGGTGGACGATACATAAAGGGATGTATGCATCTTATGCGAGATCCATTGTGGGTTCCTTCGGTCGTCTCATTTCACTGTGCATCCAACGTGCATGGCTTTTAAGCCAGTTCCACGCGTTTAATATTCATCAATATGAATGTTTGGTATTATTCGATGAATCGTTTTAAAGTCTTCGAATGTATCGATGATGGATATTTGATGAATATTGAATACTTGGTGAATTTTAATTGTGAATATTATTCAAAATTTAAGGAATATTAAATATTTGGTATTTGTTAAATTTCCAAATTTTGCTATTGAATATTCAAAATATTATAAAAGAATATTATATTTTAAAATTGATGAATATTTTAAAATATCAGAAATTCTATTAATATCGAATTTTCAAATTTCGATAAATTTCTTCTTTTTTTTATTTTTAACGATACTAAAAATTAATCCGTGAAATTTTTTCATTTCAAAAATGTAGCATAAAATTTCTATCTTGCTACAGGGAAATTTTTCAGTCAGTACCGAGGAAAATATTTTCGACGATGCACGGAATCAAAGGGAAACTGGAGGACCAACGAGAAATTTGGGCCGAGAAGAGACGGTTGTTTCGCAAATGTAGGTCGGTTATGAGAAAGAACGATTTTCTAGAAACTGACTACGCTCTACCGTAGATCCACCGAGTTCGTTTGTCATGGAACCTCGTCATCCCTTCGTCTCATCGTTTCCTTTTTTTACAATTAATTCAAATAATGTTGGAAACCACGGTTTTCTTTGCGCTAAAATTTTATCATATTTTTTCCTTTCCTCGTTACATTTCCTTTAGAATTAATTTTAATTAAAAAAAATTAAAGAAATTTCACAAACTGTTCAATGAAAAGAAAAATGAGACATTAAAATTTAAAAAAATTTTAAATCTCCTCTCCCATATTAATCATATTATTCAAATTTATTTAAATGATATGTAATATCAATTTTCCATTCGATTAAAAAAAAAAAGGATCAAAACAAAATATACATCCCATCTTCCGCAGACTAAAGAGTTAAGATCCGGAAGTTCGTCTGCAAAAGATCGTCTTCCGCAAATACGGGTCACACTCGAGAGATGCAACGGCGGAAGACTGGATATTTCCAATAACGATTCCGTTCTATCTGGAGCACTGTGCTCGTTATCGACGCCGATTATACTCGACTTCGGCAAAGGAACAAGGCTTACAACCCGGATACGTATTTCGAATATCCCGAGGAGGGTTTTTAATAACGGCGAAATACGCAACAATGGCCCAAACTCGGTGATTCTTTTTCTTTTTTTCCTTCTCTCTTTTCTTTTTTTTTCTTCTTCTTTTTTTTTTTTTTTAACAATTTAGATTGCACCGATAGATAGGAGAGGAGAGAGGGAACACGATCGATCAGTTTTAGCGACTCTCTATTCAATTTGCAATCGTCGAGAGTGCCTCGGCAGGCTTGTTATCAGACTTATTAAAAAGCATGAGGAACGACTTATCGGTGCATTATGGGCTTGAAATGGAAACCGAAGTTGAGATCGAAACGATTGTGAAGAGATTGGTGATTTCCGGAAGGTATGAAGCTTGGGTAATTGTTGGAGTGATGGGAGTAATGAGAGGGGATAATAATGAAAATGTAAGAATAGATATAATAATTTGGGGCTGTGTTAACATTTAATAGTTGGTGGATATTTTTCATTACGAAGTCTGATATCGAATATCTCGTGAAATTGTACAATCTAAACAGAAATTTGAATCCAATATTTTAAAAATATCATATGTAATTTTTATCGAGCATTCTTAATATATTTATTAAAATATATTTAATATACCTAATATACTTAATATTTTTAATTATTAATATTTAATTCAATATTGTTCAATATTGTTTTCTTGTCCAATTTTTGTGACAAATAAACAAATAAAAAATAGGCGATCTAAATGTTAAATTGATTTTTAATTGAATTTTTAATCTCAAATTAAAACAAAAAAAAAAAATCTTTTTTTTTTGAAACTAGATATACATCTTTTATAACAATCGTGAAAAAATCTTAGGAGAAATTTTAATAGATAAGAAAATAGATGAAAATTGAAAACTTTAAATAGACTGTCAAAAAATGTTACGAACTTTTCGATTGATATGATTCGATTCTTTTCATAATGGAATAAATAGCGTCCCATTAGAAGATTTAAATCGTTCAATTCATTCCTCTGTCAAAGATGACGTAATTCAACATCCAAGGAGAACGAGAGACCGACTCGTGGAAAGATATCTGGATACTGAAAGAAAAATGAACGACCTCGGAACGTAGATTCTTTAGCCAATTTGTTTTTTTTTCTGTGGTTTACCATATCCACAGATGCAGAATGGAACACGTGCTGATGATAATAATGTATAACTCGAATCGCAATTAATTTTCCATTAAAAAATTTAACAATAAAATATAAAAATTACAAAACAAAAATTCAGAGTATTGAAAAATTTTTAGAAAAATATTTGACAAAATTATTTCATAATAATTTTTATACTCATATTAAAATATGAATATAAAACAAAAAGTAAAAAAAAAAATTATTCGAATTAATTAAAGATTCAATTATGATTATTATTCAATATGATTCAATGTTAGATTCTTTAATTAAAATTTTTCACTGATATAAAGATCATTTACAATATTTAAATTATATTGGACATCAAAATAAAATCAACCTGCCTCGTTGAAAATTGAACGAATATTAAAACGAAGGATAACCACTTCTATTCCGGACGACAGGATATCTCGAAAAAATTGCAAATTGTTTCGAGGTCCATCAAAAAAACTTCCTGCAAAACCAGTTCACGCGCTTTTTTCTCGAGCAAGTGCTAGAACGTGTTTGAGTATGCGTGCCTAAACTCGATTCCCTCGTATCGACCCTCGAATGTATCCCTGGGGGTGGCGAAAGCCAGCCGCCGTATCGAATAAAAAGAAAAGAGGATTCTCCGCTGGGAAATCGATATATCTTTTATTATATAAAAAAGGAAATAATGTTTCTTCTATGTTATATATATTACAAAGATTTATAATTGGTTTGAAGAAAATAATTGTTTGATAACATTTTTATCTCGTTTATTATTTTAGAATTTTTCTTTTTTCTTAATTTTGCTTTCGTTTTTAGTAAGTAAGTAAGGAATACTTTTAATTTTTGAAAAAGAAGAAAACTCTTTGAAATTAAGACCAAAGATGTTAATAAAATGATAATATTTTTATATTTTTCTCGAAGTTAAATTGAAATTCAATTGTTACCTTTATCGAAATTCTCTATTTTTTTAAGATCTTTAGTATTTACTCAAGCCAGAAACGCATTTTCTAATATTAAAGACTATACTACAATGGAAGTATCACTGGTGGAAAATAATTTATCATCCTACGAATGTTTCCCTTTGGGATACACTTCACCATGATGGAATTGAAATTTTCTGAAATGTTCACATTTCGGGAATAGAATCTATAAGAAAAATTTAAAAAAAAATTCCAGCAATAAATCTAAATTTTCAAAGGAAAATATTAATAGTAAAAAAAATTATAAGAATAAAAAGAAATTTAGAAATGAAACAAAATATATCAGATAATGCAAAAGCATCGGAAAAAATTGCAATAATTAGAAAAAAAAAAGTACCATCAACAATGGAACACTTTGTATCGTACATATACTATGCGAATCTAATTGAAATTTTACATCCTTCTCTCTACAAATTTCTATCAAATCAATATCTTCACATATCCAAATAGATAAAACCTGAATAATAAAAAAATCGATTGAACGATTCCCTGATTTGCACATATCACGTCTAACTATATGAGTATACAGGATATTAATATGTCATCATGAAAAGTTAATTCAAAACTTGATATATATAAAATATTGATCGAGGATTTCACTAAGTGAAAAACAATTGCGTTGAATGAAGCGAGACGCAGATAAATTTTCCCTATCTTCGTCTTGCTTCACCCAACTTAAATCGCCTATAATTTGATAAATTTTTGTACGCCAACTTTTGTACTAGTTTTAACCTGTAAAAATCGACTCAGGTGGGCCACGAATATATTCACACCCTGTACATATGCGTAGATGGAAGTAGCATTTATACGGCCGGTATTGACGGCTTCGCATACAAATCGCGAAGGCGATGCGGCTAGCATAAATACACGGAAGGATCGAATTTATTCAAATTCGATGATGCACGACTACCATCGCATCCACTTATGTATTTCCTGGTCAGTGGATTTCTCGTGTTTGTAACACGATAACGGGGCTTTCCGCGGAAACGGTCGCTTAATTTGAAACGATCCACCGGAACGCGGAAGGATCGGGTTCATTTAAATTCGTATACGTTTCACGAGTATACCCTTCTTTTTCTTTTTTTTTCTGACTGCTGCGGGTGTAGCTTCGTTTGTTGCGATCTTGCGACGGGAGAGAGGTTGTTGGAATACGAAAGTAGGAAGAAAAAAAAATGAAAAATAGAGTACGATCGTTTCTTTTTTTCTTTGTTTTCTTCTTTGTACGAGAAAGAAATGAGATTTTTAAATGAATTTTTTCGATATTCGAAACTGTCGAAGTATGAAATTATGCGAATTTGAAGGATAAAGGATAAAATTAATATAATAATATTTTAGAGAAATAATATAGAGGAAAATAATCTAGTGATTATTTTTAAAGATATGGTATCGAAAGATATGATATATCCCATTTCGTTCTCTTTATATTAAATTGAAAAAAATAATATTAATGCCAGAAAAAAAGAAAACAATTATTAAGGAACATGTCAATATAACTATTTTTATACCACGTTTATGCTTGTTACCCATCTCTCCCACGCGAGACAGAGCCAATTAAGGAAGCCTCTGGCTAAATGCTCATTTGCATCGCGGAGGAGTTAAATAACAGGCTTTCATGGTACATATGTACCATGTTATAACAGTGATTTGAAACTATCGCGAAGAAAGAAGAGTCTCGACAACCAACGTCTTTTGGTTCGTTCCAAACAGGATCAGCCCGTTGGAAACGACACTTAAATCCAGTCTGCTCTTTCAATGCCGTTCAACGTATGTCGTTAACACACACGCCTCTTCTTTCATATCATCCAACCTTTCCTCTCCGTCCCACTCTTCGTTCTAACATCGTTCTGTTAACACTGCACACACCGCGTTCCGTTACGTTGTTAAGGGGCCCATTATCCAATCTACCGCGATATATGTGCACCTGCACCACTCCCATGGTGTCGTCAACGTGGATACCAACATTTGCACACCCCTCTACTTATATTCCTATGGATGCTTTGCTATTTTCGAACGTAGTTGTTTTAGGGATGCAAAGCTTTCAAGTATACTGCGTATAGTATGCTTAGGTAGTTATCGAGGTTGAGATTTTGCAAAGTAGATTCTTAGAGGAAAATTTATAATCTTTGAATAAAGATTGGAATTTGTAGGAAGAAGATTACTGAGATTTAAAAAAAAAAAAAAAAATTCCTAACCTTCAAATAAAGATTCTGAAACTAGATTCCTGGAACAAAAATTAGTAATTAGATTAGAAATTGAGATTTTAGAGTGAAAGCTGAATTAGTTTTTAAAGAATTTCTAATAAAGATAAAAGATGTGTGATTGAACGAACAGTAATTTTTCCGGTTCTTTACTATTCTCTAATTAATAATCTATAATAATTTTGAAACACCCTGTATATAAACACAGATGCAGTCAGAAGAGACTGCGTAAAATATTAGGGTGCATTCTGAATTCTCGAGACTCGCGTATACCGGTCTGCGTAACAATGTCACCCCCAGGGTGAGAATGGTACACCCTCGAATGGCGAGGGTCGCCATCCACTTTTGAATTACGCTAGATTGTACGGGCTCAGGAAATCAACTGGGGCGACGACTGGTCTCAGATTTCTACAGGGTGTCCTCTGAAACTCTTTCCATGCTTCTTCTCTTAATATCGAGTTTCTCGTTTGTAACTAACTACCGGCGCTACTTTCGATTAATCTGGCTTAAGGAAGGAAAAGTCCATCAACGAGTTCAACTGGTTAGGCCAGTAGAATTCGATCTGATTGGCTAATATCTTTTTTTTTCTTTCGTATCTTTCCTTTTTTTCTTCTTACGATGATACTAGTTGATAGGTAACGAAGAACCTTCGATTTTTTTATTATTATTAAGTGCCTTTTTTTTTTACTTTGTCGTAAAAAACTTGTAGTGAAGTTGATTTTCTCGTTCTTAGAAATAAATTTTGTTATCTTATATATTTATATTGATATGTTATTTTTTTTAAATGAAATTTCGAGTTTTTTTTCTTGATATGTTCGGTATAGCGCACTTTGGGATAATGGAAATTGAGTTTTAATTAATCTTTTTATTTCCATAAGATTTGGTTTAATATCTTTCTCTTTTTTTTTTTACTCTTGGAAATTTTGCTATATTCATAGATTCGACTTTCTCTAGTCGCCTTTTCAAGAAAGATCTTTCCAAGAAAAATTTTATAACCGTTTCGTGGTATTTATACTTATCTCGACAGACATTTCGTTGCGAATTTTTAGCAAAAAAATACTATTCCTTTATTCTTTCCACGAAATACGCTACGATCGCGTGATCTAATCCGAATCTGACAGTATTTCATCCATTTAGACTATCATTACGCAGTTAGATCCCAATCCATGATTTTTCTCAGAATCCTTTAATAAATAATTTCACTATAACGAAATCATAAAACATAGAAAAAGTCATAAAATAATAATAAAAATGAAAGGATTGCATTTTACTATTCCGTTATGATAAAAAATTTTATAGTAAAAATGAAAAATAAAATAAAAATTCCTATTCTAAGAATTAAACAATTATCAAATAATCTATAAATGCTTCTGAAAATTGCTTCAAAAACAAAATAAAGAATCTTTGATATAAAATGTATTAAACGATTTAAATGTATATTATTAAATGAGATTCAAAAGTCAATAGCTTCACTTCATTGGTCGAATTTTTAGTAGCGACTATTCCAGATTAATTTCGAGTTGGAATGAAGTTCCTACTTTAAAAAATGTTTTAACTTTTTTCATATTAAAAAACTCGAATGGACAATTAATTTCTCGTTTCATTTCCTTTTATTTTTCTATCATCGTGCCAAAAAATTCAATATATCTCGCTATTTTATCCTATATTTTGACTGCTATACCAATTATTTTTTATCTATTCAAAAGTTACGAGATTGGAAATAAAAAGATGAGAAGAGGAGATTGTAATTGTTTGGTATCGTGGTATAAAATTTTATTGAAAATTCGTGCGTTCGAAGATGAATAATGAAATTCTATAAATTAATTTGTTCCATAAGCATCGCAGTAATTAAAAAAAAGGAAAAAAGTAAAATGAAATCAATGAAAAAAATATATATATATATATAGAAAGAAACTAAAAACTATAAATTAAACAAATCACAATTGTTTGAAATATATTTAATATGAAATAATATTGATAATATTAATTATCTAGCAGAAATATTACTATTCCATTATAAAAAACAGATCTGAAAGTTGCATGATAAATCTGTATTGTCTGGATATCGATAAAAACCAATAAGAAAAGGTTTTCACATCTCGACTTATCGATTCTTTTATCCCAGAAATCTTATTCCAATATAAACCTCGTACAAAAGAAACAAAAAATAAATTACGTTTTCCTTGAAAAAATAAAATAAATCATCTCGCCAACTTTAAAAAGGAAAATCATATTTTGCTAAAACAATTTGACTAATTTGAACGAGCATTAAACCTAAAAATCTTGAATACGAATAAAAATTAAAAAAATTCCTTCGTAACTTTTCCTCGCAAAATTTAAAAGAGTTTCGCCAGCAGATAGGAGAAATCGATGCAACCAGAAACGAATGGATCAATTATGAAGTGAAAGCATTCACGACTGCAAAGCTCTTTCGTTTCACGAGTTCTCTGACTTGCCTTTTTTTTTTTTTCTTTTTTTTCGGGATACCACGTGGTCGCTTTTGCTCCCGGGACAATCGACGATCCCGTTGAGACCGGCGTGGAGAAGGGAAAAAAGCAGGAGGAAATATCGGTTTTTCCATCCTGGCACAGTCACTGTCCGCGTTTCGGGGTTCCTGGTCTTTGCGAGGAAATTTTCCCGAGGCGAAGTGGATATCCATTAAAAAAAATCGAGAAAAATGAAGAATTTAATCGGAGAAAAATTATCATTACAAGTAATGAAAGCTTTTATTCATAGAATCATAGATAATGGAGAATAATTACCAAACATTATTTCCTCGAATTTAACGTTTAAAATTGCGTGACACGAATAAGAAGATAGAAAGATATTCGTTCAAGTAGCATAACTGTTAATAACTAAGAAGTGGAATGGAAGTGAACAGAAACCCGGAAGACAGTGGAATACCTCGAGTAATCCGATTAGTTTAACTTGAGAGAAAAAAAATGTAAACTTCTAGTTGTAAATCTGTTTTAAATCGTCTAGAGATTTCATTTTCCTCCGACAAAGACCAACGACCCAGTTTGAGACACGTTTTTAAATAAATCATTCTTAGAATTTTCTGTTAGTGTCTTGTAAAAATTGCGTAATGGAATCACTGAACCATCTTGGCGACAATATGCGACTTCGACCTAGATTCGGAACATTTATTGCGAACCCCTATCATTTTTCCTTGTGTTTCTTTCGCAAACTTTTAAGATATTTTCAAGGGATAAACATGACTGATCTGAATCGCATAGGTGGAAAAATAAAGAAAAGTGAAATCAGAATAATTTGGAATTGTAGTTTGTTTAATGATGAAAAAATTGAATAAAAGATAAGTTTTGTATCCCGATCATAAAGATTAAATAGATCTAATTAAAAGAAATGTTAATAATGTTAATAATATTAATGACAAAATAATATAGTAAAGAGTTAATAGATCAGAGATAACATTACTGACAAAAAGACATTAGTTTTATTAAAACTTATAAAAATAATAATATTAAAATGTTAATAGCAATATTTAACATATACTACAATAGAATACATGTATTGTTAATAATATCTAGAACTGGAGCAAAAATAATTACCCATAAAAATAATTATCAGTGTAATAGTTATTATATATTATTACTGTATCTTAAATGACAAGAATGAAAGATTAAGTGTAGCACGTATAACGGTGACCACATTCAAAGACAATTTGCTAAAACTAATTGTAAACTCAAGAAAAGTCTGAATGTCGCAGAAACTCCAGGAGGCAATGTCGGAAACGAGTCGTTCCGAAGTTCACACGTGTGTTCGTCAACGCACACATGGTAAATTGACGGATCATCCAACAAGAATGCAACGACGCAGAAAGCGAAAAAACAAATCGCCATGACGCGTGAAGGATGCAGAGCAGGATGCATTGAACACGCAATTCCAACGGACGATTCAGTTCTTCGTGCAATCTTCGGCCACGGTTGTACAAATATTCATAAATTTATTTACTTTCTCTATTTATTCGTTTTGAATGTACAACCGAAAAAACAATTCACCAATACATTTTCGATTCATTAATCAAATTTGTATAAAAGAGACGAAATAAAAATATTTTTACGATATTTCTTCATAAGGAAAATTTAATTCATAACGTGGGAAATCAGATCATGCGTCAACGATAAATCTTGTAAGTTTCTGATTCGTTGTTAGTAATAAACCTAGCAAGTTTCCTAATTCAATTTACCCTTGTTGATAATAAATTTTCTGAGTCCACGACGATTTGATACCTACGTTAGATTTTAATATGAAATTGATGATTTTTGTCTTGTATATTCACATTTAGAAAACATTAAGGACACAATAAATAAATAAAATTAATTCTAAATATGAATCTTTTGAAAGTTGATATTAAATTCATAATTTCTATTTTGTGACTTGTTTTTTTAATAATAAAATTTTTTGTGTTTTAATCATTTACTATTAATCTTTTAAATAATTTGCAAAGTTTTCAATGCTAACCATAGATAATTATGAAAATAACATTATTATATATATATAATTATGTTATGTTATATAACAATATCTAAATTAAATTTTTCTAATAATTTCTGAATTAACACGAGCTTTTCTAAATATACTTGATGGTTCATTAATTAAGAAAACATTGGTTGATCAAAAAATTTCGATCTTAATGAACTCTGCATAGAAGAATTTTCCTAGATAAAAAATCTCCTATCGTGTTATCTTCAATACTTTTCGATATATCTATTTAACGCATAAGATATAGAAAAGAAGAATACAAGTATCATAATCAAATATCATATCAAGAAAAATATAAGAAATTTAACCTATGAATATCAAGAAACAAGAAATTAAATAATATAGAGATGTTTTTCAAATATATTAATTAAAAAAAGTTTTTAAAGTGAAAGAATTTCATCATTTCATCATTCTTGAAATATTTCATTTAAAATGATAGAAAAACAAATTATTATTCAAAAGTGAATAGTAATTCT
Source organism: Apis dorsata (assembly GCF_000469605.1). Classification (NCBI taxonomy): domain Eukaryota; kingdom Metazoa; phylum Arthropoda; class Insecta; order Hymenoptera; family Apidae; genus Apis; species Apis dorsata. The sequence goes on along the minus strand of NW_006263547.1, from coordinate 557,468 downwards.
TTTGCATATTATATATTTTTTGTTTCTATCTTGTTTCTCGACGACACCATTTCGTTTTTACGTGATAACGTTGGCACAACATGAGATCGATTAAACAGTATTTCACACGCATATACGTACGCAACCATCTATATAAGTATATGAATGTATAAGTGAATACGCACTTATTATTATTTCGAGTATATAAAAGAATCAAAAGTTTTTTCTTTTTCGAGCAAAAAAAAATGTTGAAAATAAGTTATAAAAAAAAATTCAGAAAGACAACGCCCTTTTTTCAGACAGAAAGATTGATAAAACTTTAACTATCCTATGTTATGTAGCTTCTGATCAATGTCTTTATCTT
>NW_006263547.1:542919-556897 GCF_000469605.1 Apis dorsata | reverse complement strand
AAAAAAAAAAAAAAAAGATTTAATTTAATAATCCTGCTATGCCATCCTTTTTACGCGGTTAATTCAAACGCATTTAATCGGACCAATCACAAAAAGCATTGGGACATTTTGCAATTCGCATGATTAATGGTTATCATCTCATATTCAACGTCCCTATATATAATTTACTAAATAAATTTTTATATTAAAAATAATTATAAAATTGCAAAATTATTAAAATTCTGAAATATTTTGAAAAAATGAAATAATAAAAGAAAAATAATATTAGATATTAATCTTGATAATGTGAAAATAATTTATACTATAGAATTATTCAATAAAAGTAAAAGAATTAATAAATAATTACAAAAAATGATATTAGATACATTTAAATTAATAATCAAAACTTGCAGAAAATAATTAATATGCTATATTAAATAACCTTCATTGCATCCAAGAAATATAACTGTCAAATGAATCTCATGTTTGAAAGATGTTTCAAAGAAGAAAAAAAAAAATAACTAATTTAATTTCATTAAATAAACTTTAATTATGTATAAACGAAACATATGAAGACAATTGTTAATTTATCACTAATGATTGATTCAATTCGTGAATTCACCCCACCCAAAATAAGTATGAAACTGCATAATAAATTATACGGCATTGATACGGCATGAATAATAGTTTTTTGTAATTTGTTAATCCTTTGCTTTTTTAAAATATTGTAAATATAAAATTATTATTAATTTAAATAATTTTTTCAAATGAGTTGTATTTTAAAATCATTGAATAAAAGATATTTAAGTGTAAAATTGATTTAAATAATTATTATATTGTGATGTATTAATACACATCAAATTTTTATGAACAAAATACTTTAAAATATTGGAAACTTATTAAATGATCATTTTAAATAAGTTTGTTAATGAACTGATGGACTAGTGGCAATCTCCAAACTCGAATAAATTTTCCTAAAGTGGTTTGCCTAACGACTGCAGAATCGAACCGTTGCTTTGCTCTTTCACTCTTTGCATGAATATCACGTCAAACGATGTATTCTAACCTTTATTTAGAAATCATTTTTGATATTTGTCACGAGCTAAAATTTGTAAAAAATAAAACCTAAAAATTTTACGATACCCGCCAAATCTTTTCTAGGTCATTCTATAGGGATAGAAATATGCATGGTTCCACAGCTGATTTGTTCGAATAAAGAAAAATCCGTAATGCCAAGGGATGCAGCAATGTCGAACAGATAAATTAAATTTTGAATAAAATTAAAATTTACTTACCGAAACTAATCACTTATAATTTATCACCAAATTATATATGAACTTGTAACAGAAATCACAGCACTGACACCACGCCAAAAACAGCCCCTACGAACGACTGATTTTTATCGAACTGGCCGCGGCGAAATGCAGTTCGTGCTGCTACATTGCCATCTTCCAGCAATTTCCATAACCATTTCACATCCATCGAATAGCGACGCCAAGATGTTAAATTTTTTCTGCGCATGCTTGATTTTTTTCAAATTTAAGTTTTTATTATCTTTAACAAATAATATAATAAAAATATGAGTAACATAAAATAAATAAAAAAAGAATATATTGGAATAAAAATTACTTATTTCATATAATATCTATTTTCTTTTATTAAACTCTTTATTCATGATTTAAATATAATGCCGATATTTTTAAAATGTGATCGTAAAAAGAGCAAGTGCTCGTCAGGAATACATTTTCAATTTTCCTTTTAAATATTTGTTCTGATATTTCTTCGTTATTTAAGAAAGACCAATCACATCCATATGCTATACTTTTATGTTCATTATATTCGCCAATAATAGATAAAGTTACTGTATTTTCGCAATCGATTATTCTAAATCCGCCATACATGCAAGCTGCAAACAAATATTTCCGTTCGAAGGAATCCCATTTTAAACGCCAAATACCACCATTTAGTTTGACATTTGATATAGGTTGTTTAAAGTTTCTTGTATCCCATAATCTTAATATTTCATCATAACTAAAAATATTATAAAAATTTTATTAGAAGTTATGATTTTATTATTGAATTTATATTACTATTTTAATACAATACCTTCCAGATGCTAATAAAAATTCTCTTGTTGCATTGCTATGAATGCTTGTAACACCAGCATCATGAACTTTATTTAACAGAGTAATATTTTTTATTCTCGTGTCAATACGTTGAAATTTACAATCATCGCCACCTTAAAAGTAATTATTATTATAACATATTCTATTATTTTAGTAAATTTCAATTTCAATTATTTTTATACCACTATATATCACGTTTATGTTCCAATAATCGAAGGCTGTAATCCACGCTTCAAATTCATGTGCAGACCATGAATTAATTTTATTAAGTTCATTTTCATTTATTTCGAATAACGATATAAAACCTTTTGAATCGCTAACTACAATTTTTGTACCAAATTCATTATTATTTATTAATTTTCCAGTACACCAATCTAAGGATAATGCAAGTACTTCATCTTCATCCGAGACTTTTTTTTGAATTATTAATTCTAAGTTTTTTTTTTTGTCATTATTTTTAAGTTCATAAATCTGAAGATACCCTAAAGAATTTGAAATACCGAGTAAAATTTTTTTTTGACATATAACATGTGCCCATTTCATATCCAATATGGCTGGTACTTCTAATTTTTGCAGTAATTTTAAATTTCCATTTTGTACAATTTGACATAAATAAATTCTTCCTAAACGTTTTGATAATATTGAAGTATTGGATATTAAATTTTCATCTTCTATTAATTGATATGTTCCACAAACAAGTATATCTTTGAAAAAATTTATTGGGCACCATTCAACTGAATCCGCGGAAAACTCTGTATCGAAAGTATCCAAAGTACAGAACATATTCTTCATTTAATCTGTAACATGAAATTATATTTTTCAAAGTTTTTAAAATATAGTAATTAAAATAATTTTAAAGGAAATATAGGATTTATTTACAATTTAATACACAAAGATCTTTATTTATGTGAATATTACAATTAATGAAAATTATGATACACAATATTTAAGTTATTACAAATTTAGAATTTTTAAACTTGTACAATTACATTTGTATATTACTACGAATTATGTTTATTAGTTAATTCATATACTATTACCAATTATGTGAATATTTTTATTAAAAAACATAATTATAGAAAGTTATTTGATATGAAGTTGGTTTTCATTAAATATTATAAAAGCTTAAAAAAGTTTAATTATTTATAAAAACATTTGTTTGATTTATATTCATCTATATTAAAAAACTGATATATAGAAATTTTCTGATCATATACAACTTGTACTTTTTGGTCAATGTATTGTTATCATTAAGATCATATCATAATTAATTTTTAGGAACAAGACATGATCATTATTTCTTACATATAATAAATTCATTTATAGATGTATGTCTGAGCAAAGATCATTTACATATCATAGGAACTTTTCTTTTCATTTTAAATATTTTCATAATATATAGTTGTTTAAATATACCACAATATATTTATACATAAATTTTATTCTAAATATATATTAAGATTTAATACTACATTGGTTCTTAATAACTTAATTTTAACTTCAGTTTCTATTGGCATTCATCGCATTTAAGAAATATATTTGTACTATCAATAATTTAATTAAAAATTTCAATTTGTTTGAAATTATCATATTAATAGAATTAATATATGTTCTTCATTTTCAAGTTGATAAAATTCACCTATTTAATACATTTTAATTGATAATTACAATCATATAAATATAAAAGAATAATTTTTATAAAATATTTTGTACTCATTCATATAAAATTAATTACATGACTAATAAATTATGGCACCTAATGTCTAGTTTTATTGTACTTTCTTTGGTGAAGTAAAATTAAATAAATAATTTCTTATTATATATAAAATAAATATATGATGACAATTCATAGTTTTTTAAATAATTTTTTAAAGAAAATATAAAAAATATGTTATTACTTTTAATTAATAACTATTACTTAGTTTAATAATTTTTGTTTGCAATTACAATTTGCAAATTTAATGTAATCAATATTTGAGGTAGATAAATTGTTATTCTGATTCTTTCATTCTTTAATATGTAAATGCAATACTATTTGCAGCAAAAAATATAAGTCTTTTTATGTTATAGTTAAATACCTCTATAAAATTTGGTCAGTTACATATCATATATAGAATTTTTGTCTTATTGACGAGCACTTTTTTCTGTTTCAATTAAACATTCTCTAACTAAAATACGTGCATGTACAATACCACGCTTAATTTTTTCAATAGAAGTACGACTGCCAGCATAGGTAGGTCGAACTTCATGACCAAGTTCTTCTATAACATTAAGCAGCTGTATATACTTTGATTGACCAGGTACAGAAGGAACAGTTTGTTGAAGGGCTCTTGGATTTGGTACATTTAGTAATGGCTCAGTAACCTTTGTTGAAACTTCTACATTTCCTCGTTCTTCTTCCATCTTCTAACTGTTTTTTTTTTAAATAAATGTCCTAACAAATAATTTATGAAGAAATGATTGTCATAAGATGATTGTTACAAATTATTTCAATACAATACTTGTATCTCGAATGTAAATTTTCGATTAGAAACCATAATAACTTCATTAAAAAACCATAATTTTTAAAGTTGAATACCTTGCGAAAAGATTCTAATAAGATCATTAAAGAAAAGCGCTGATATAACCTCAAATTAAATACATAAATACATAATTACCTTTATCTAGGAAACTTACCTTAATAAATATACTAGCAAAATTTTATGCAATAAATAAATAAGTAGAAATAAAAATTAAGCGTAATATTCTACAAATTCTTAAAACTATTAAACATTTATTTCTCACACGTTTTATCCATATACTAATATGCACGTTTTCGAAATTTAAACAGCGGTTAACTAAGAAGGTTAGAAATTATATTGGCGCCAAATTTAAAACTACATACAAATATACGTATTTGATTTAAGGGTATAAAATCAATACACAATATCGTATAAAACTGTTTCTTTTTTTTATTTAGTCATACTTTGTAGTCAGTAATATTCAAGGATTATATTTTCCATAGGTACATTTTGTTTGATCAATTTCTTTTTCTGCAAGTATACTGTAGTAATTATTAGGTACCTATAGTTTTAACCAAAAAATACAATTAATTTTCCATAGAAAATATAAATAAAGGCTTTTTAGTGTACAAATTCATCTCTGCCTAGTATTATATTTTCTATTGTTAATTAAAAATAAGAAAGTACAATTCCTTCATAATGTTTCTATGGAAAATGGTCATCTTTACATTTTTTTTAATAAAAATAAAAAACTAAAATGAAAAATGAATCATTTTTCTCTGATTTAATTTATATTCAATATTATGCGCTATTGATTGATTAATTTTCTTTAGGCATCCACAAAAGTGCATATTTTAAGTCATTTTATTAGTTATTGAAACTATTATTAAATTTTACAGCTATTACTTTCTCATTTTTTCCATTGTCTAAAAGGACTAGCTGCTCACACTTTTTTATATTAAACATACAAACTAGTAAGATCGTATAAAATATGAAATAATAAATGTTACATATGCACATTCTTGTGGATGCTAAGACACTCCCTTTAAAATATACTGCTATACCTCATACAATGTACATAGTATTATTTTGTAAAATAATCGACTAAAAATCTAATTGCTAAGTATATCGGCAGATCATTGCCGTGCATTATGTTCTGTTTCCAATAGACATTCCCTTACAAGAATTCTTGCATGTTGAATACCCATTTTTAATCGTTCAGCTGCACTGCGACTTCCGGCATAAGAAAGGCGAATGTCTCTTCCAAGCTCCTCAATAATAACCAGTAACTGAGCATATTTACCTTGACCAGGCACAGTGGGAAAATTTATTGTACTGGATGGGCTAGCCTGTGCTACTTGAACAGTTTGAACATTTTGTAAATTTCTTGGATTTGGCACAGTAATCACAGGTTCAGGGATTCGAGGAATTTCTGGTGGTGGTACTTTTGGTGGTGGTGGTGGATCATTTAATTTTGTTATTGTTATTTCATTTAATTTTGCCAATTCAGTTAATTTTGCCATTTCTGCCATTTTTGAATATTCAGGCATTTTTGTAATATCATTCTGCATATTTGCCATTTTAATCATTTCATTCATTTTCGTTTTTTCATTTATTTTGGCAATTTCTTTAGCCATCTCATTAATCTGTGCAATTTCATTTAATTTTGTTATGTCATTATTATATTTAGCCATTTCTGTCATTTTTACCATCTCATTAAGTTTTGCTATTTCATTCATTCTTTGAACTTCGTTAATTTTTGCCATTTGAGACATTTTCATCATTTCATTCATCTTTGCAATTTCATTAATTTTCGTGATATCATTATATTTAGCCATTTCTGAGAGTTTTACCATTTCATTCATTTTGGCAATTTCAGACATTTTTGCAATTTCTTGCATTTTCATATATTCTGTTGTTTTAGCATATTCTGCCATTTTTTCCATTTCATATCTTTTAGCCATATCTTGAGACATTTTGTTTAATTCAGTCATCTTACTAAATTCAGCCAGTTGAGCCATTTGAACTATATGTTCTGGTACTTTTCCTCTTTCCATCATTTGTTTCAACTCTGCAGAAATTTTATTCATATTCATTTCTGACATTTGAGCTATTGTTGCTGCATCTGGCATTTTAGACAATTCAGCAATTTTTGAAATTTCTCTTGCTAAATTTTCATCTAAACAACGCTTCTTTTTAGCACGATGTCTAGCCATACGTTGGGCTTCCTGCATTCTTCTTATTGCTGCCTGCTCTTCTGTTTCTTTTGCCCTAGCGTTCTTCATTCTTTCAGCAGCAGAAAATAATCTAATAGTACGCTCTTCTAATGTTTCTGATTTCAATTTTTGTCTTCTATATTCTCGCATTTCTCTTACCTTTTTAAGGTAAGATTTTTTTTTAGCCTTAGGCATAACATGCAATTACGCACAGCATAGGTACAATCATCTATGTAAACTGTCATTTTTATGTATTTTAAATATCAAATTTCTCAGAAAATATACTTTGTGCATGCGTTAATGATTAAGCGTAACTTTGTTTTTTTTCTTGGTTTCTTATTAATGTTTCTCACATATCATTTCATATATAAAGTACTTTTTTATCATTTCTTCACTTTAGAAATTACCTGCAATAAAAAAATTAGTTAGAATTTTCACTAAAGATTTTCACTAAAAATCTTTAAAGTTAAAAATAATTCATTTACATATTTTAAAATACAATAAACATTTTTATCGTTTGTTGTTTAAGTATAAGTAAATTTTAGAATGTCGCACTTAACGAATGAAAATTTTAATTAAAATAAATAATAATAACGTTTAAAAATTTATTTGCATCAGTAATAAAAGACTATCAATTTGACGATCTCTTAAGAAATACCATGACGATTTTCTTCACTATAAAAAGCGATAAATATGAATATTAATTCAATTTTCGATGTCTAAAAAGACGCGGGTACCAAGCTTAAAAAAATTTCATAGCACGTGCGCAAAAATCGAATGGCTAATACTGTTTTCGAAATACGTATATGTAAGTGTGCGTGTCCTGTCGACTACCTGTGCCTTGTTGCTTTGTGTGTGCGTGTCTCCCAAAATTCGAAAGAAGAGCGTCGTCAAGTAGAACGTAATGCGCATGCGCGTCAATCTAAGAACGCCGTCTTCTCTGGAACGTTCACCAATCACAACAATGGCGAATGCAATTCGGTCAGTTCACTGAAACGCACGATTAATCTGTTGTAAAGCTAAACCGCGTCGTGGATTGATTCCATTTTATAATCGCATCTTCTTCGCGATAAAACACATCCGTCGTTATTGTTCATGAAAAAATTACTTCGATTTTTCTTAAGATATACCGCAGACAAACGCACAAAAGCAATATCGGCCGACATGTAAGATTTTCGTTCGGAGCCACTTTAAGGGGCCAAGCGGGGTCGCCGATAGGCTGCGTGTGACGTGGTTGCGTTTATTGACCATAACCCCTTCCTACTCCCGTCTGCAACTTCACGACGGACAGGTGTACGACCTGAGAGACCGCAAAACAATTGACCAAACCGACCGCGTCTTAAAATACACGGCATTGTCAGAGAATCACAAAGATGCTTGGAATGTTCGACCTCTTATCGTGTCCGTTGATGGTGTTATTATTCTTCTTTTTCATCAATAATATAATTGTTTTCTGCAAAATATTCAACTCACGGTAATTTTTCTTGACACATTGAAAGACCGGTTTCTTCAAGAAATGAGAAAATTTTGACGAGCTTTCTTCGGTTCTTTCAGACGAGAAGGTGAGACTTACAATGAGCTCGTCAGGAAGATACGTTTTCAATAAACTTTCGTGAAAGAATTTAAATTATTCAATGATAATTCATAATATTGATATTCATATGAAAAAATTAATATCTAAAATTCGTAATATTTTTAAATTTTATTGTTTTCATATTGTTTCATATATGAATTTAGGTAAATTATTTAAATAACGCGATTTTTTTTTACAACATGAAATTATTTCATTAAATTTTATTTTTGTACGTATAATACTTATCATATTAATTACATTTATTACTTATATGGAGAATTATTGTTACTACATCAATGAATTTTTTTTGTTATTAATGTTTGTATATTCTATAGCACTTATATACTATTCAGGAGTGAATTTAATTCTTTTTATGTTTTATCATTTGTCAGTGGAAGAAAAATCTATAAACAGAACATTTACAACTGATGTAATTATTCAAGCAGTAGATGATATCCTTTTATAATTTATATTTCTTTATAGAAAATAAAATATTTTACAAAATATATATTTTAATAGAATCAAATAAATAAATTATATTTATGTTAAAAATTCTATATTCATGCTAATTACTATTGTGAATTCATTCCTTTAAGCATTTATATTTCCATTAAGTATTCTTTTATCAACATTCTTTTATAATATTTATTTTTAGTTTTTCTGCTAAAATTTTACTACCTGCATATATTAATTTAATATTTTTTGCTAATTCTTCAATAATTGACAATAATTGAGAATATTTATTTTGTTCACAAACTGTGTATGTAATGATTGATGAATTTTATATAGGAATATGTGTTTGAAATTGTTTAATTTTTATTATGAGGAGACAATGGAATTAATAGATCTAAATGTAATATTTTTTTTATTTAATTCTATGTTAAGTGTCTTCACTTTCTCTAAATCTTTTTTCTTTTTTGCTTTGAATCTTGCTATTTCTTTGCATCATGAAATCTGATTTATAACTTTTTTTTTATCTCTTAGTTTTATCAAAGATTTATATATTTTTTTCTCTTTTTTTTTATTAAATTTTGTTTATTTATTTTCGAAGTTTTCTTACCTCTATTCTGTTTATAATTGTTCATTTTGTGTTATGACCTTTTTTTAATTGTAATATTTTTTATTATTTAGATTATATTATATATATTAAAAAAATTCTCAAAATTATTTAAATTTACCTCTTCTTTGTTATCGATGTTCACGCATGCGCAAAATATATATGATTTAGAATCCAATCATTGGAATGGCGAACTGACGTAAACAGTATTATTAAACTTTTTTAATTATATATATTTCAATTATAATTATTTATTATTCTCTTAATTATTAATATTTGCATTTCAATTTCTTTCACTGATTTGACAGTTTTAAATATTTTTAATTATTATGAATATTGAAGAAAAGAAAAGCTATAATTGTACGTAAGATTTGATTAATCTTTTTATTAATATAGTTTTACGAAAAAATTGTGATGCTCAGATTTGTTGAAGATTAGAAAGAGATAGTATTATTCTGTTTTGTGTATTATTATCTCAAGGTGAAACACTCTCAAAATAGGAGCTTGCAATTAATTGATTAATTTTTATATTTATTAATCTTTGGTAATTTTTTAATATGCACAATATAATTATTATTAAATTAAGAATAGCTTATGGAATTGAGAAATTATATCAAAATGTATACATACATTTATATATTAATGCATGTAATGCAAATGTATACATATATTTATCTTAAAATCTAAACAAGTATGATTAATTAAATTAAAGATAAATTGTTTTTTAAATATTTTTCTTTTTATCTTTAAAAATATATTTAAAATATTTTATTTTTTTATATTTTATGGTATATGAATTAATTTTATATAATTTTTAGATTATAATTATTTAAAAAAATTATTAATATAAAAATAGAAAATAAAAATAAATATAAATAAATGCTTTATTTCTATAAAATATTTTTTCTTGTTGCAGGTTATATAAAAAGACTTTAATTATTCTGTAACGTGTGAATTATAATCTCTAGAAGTATAATAAAAAGATATTATTTCCAATGTATATTCCATCATATGAGTATTATTTTCTTTTATTGCTAATAATCCTGCCAGTGTTCTTATTTTTTAAATTATGGTCATGGTTAGGCTGGCAATTATTTGTGAATAATTAATATATAATTGATTTTGTTTTTTTTGTTTCTCTCTTCTTTGTTCAAAAATATAAAAATCTTTTTTCTTACATATATAAGAAAACAATATTTATATATATAATACATTATAAGCTTTTTTTTCATAAATTAAATTTTGTATCTAAAAAAATTAAAATTAAATTTTATCAGTAATTAAAAGTTCATCTAATCCCATATTTCCTCTATGTTTCCATATTCTAAATCTGGCAACATCCTTTCTTGTAATAATCCCAATTACCTAAAAAAAAATTTAAAATCATATTTTTTTTATGTAATAACATTTAAAAAAAAAATGCATCAATTTATTAATACCTCATTTGTATCATTGACTACTGGTAAATGTCGAAGACCTAGAGCTCTAAAAAGTCTAAATGTTCGTGGCAGTGTTGCAGACTAAAAAAAAAAAATTTTTTTTTCATTTAATAATATGTGAAGAAGAAACTAATAAAAAAATACTAACATGCTGTACTGTATAAGGAGAAGGATTCATGAAAGGCCTTAAATCTATCGTATAAGTTTTTTCTTCTTCAGTTACAGTTACTTGATCGATTGTTGGATATCTGGGATATTCTTTTCTGAATATTTTAATACTTAATGATCTGTCCCAATAATCTAGGTTTTTATTAAAAATTTTGTTTTGCAATAACACTATTAATTGAGAGCGTAAAATTAGTCCTCGAAATCGTCCATATGAATGTATTTCAATCTAGAATAAAAAAAATAGCACAAATATAAGAAAATAATATATCTTTTGAATATATATAACAATAGGATTCATTACTTCATCACTATTAGGAGGATCAACCACGGGAAATCCATTAAATGTTACACATTTCAAAAGTTCTATTATATATCCTACATTTTCTACTGTTTTTAGTGTTACTATTGGATGACTCATTATTTCACTAGCGTAAATATTATTTGATAATGGCGGAGCTTCCCATGGTAATATAGGAATTCCAGCCATTTGTGTATGAATATCATAAATTCCCTATAAAATAAGATATATAAATATATATATCTTAAATTATATGTATATATAATATAGATTGATATTTTCATACCTCATTGAAAAAGTCTCCAATCCATTTAGCCATTATAAGAACTATTATAAGTGGTAAGCCAAAAGATATTCCTTGAGTAGCTTCTATTAATATCGCGGTTAAACTTATAGTCATTCTAACTACTCCTCCTAATTGAGCAGCTGCACCTAATAAAGCATACTTTCCAGGATTTAAAACAACCTGCAATAATTAACAATAATTGTTATTTTTTCTACAATATTTAATATATTCTATGTTTTTTATTTTTATGATTGTTTCATACGCAATTTGGAAAAAGTCTTGAAAGTCCTGATCCAATTAATCTACCCCAAGCAGCACCAATTAATAGAGATGGAATGAACAAACCACTAGACATGGACAGACCAAAAGTAGCAACAGCCAGAAGAAAATAGAGAACAACAAAAATAGCTAAAGTGATATCATTGTGAGAACCTATAAACAAAAAATTTAATGAATATATTCTATGTTTTTTTTATATTATTAACATACCTTTAGGATCATGAAATAAAGATCGTACACTACTTTCTGGTGTCTGAAACCATAAAGCTGCAACAGCACTATATTCTCCATCATTGCAATACATTTGAATGGGAAATTTAGTGGGATCCTGTCCTAATGGTTTACAATCTTTCAGACAATAAATCATGATAAATCCTATTGTTGCACTTAATGCAGCAACTATGAGAGCTTCTATTACTTTCAACCATTTTTTTTTTATGTATTTCAAACGGAAACAGGTAATTTTATAATTTAGATGATTCCAACAAGCACCCAAAAGTCCACCAATTGTTCCCATTAACATGAACAGCGGAATTTCGTAAATCTGATAGGGTATTGTCTCAAATTTTCCAAGATTTAGTAAGCCTGGATAAGAAAGGTCACCGGGTCGTCTGTGATATGTGCTAAGAATAATGTTTAATGTAAATGTTGTGATCATACTAGCAAAAAATGTTCTCCAAGTGAGACTTTGATTAAAAAAACTAGTTCCTTCTTCGATACTAAATAGTACTCCTCCTAAATTATTATTTATTAAATAATTAATATTTATACTACATATGTACTATATCAGTAATTTATTACCAATTGGTGCACCAAATGCAGCAGATACACCAGAAGCTGCACCTCCAGATACAAAATCTCGTTTTTCATGATCTTCTCTGAAATATTTGAATATCTTTAAATCTTTGTTAAATGTAGTACTTTTTCCTTGTGATATTCCTGCTGCTATCACAGCTCCAGAATGTATCATAGGTCCTTCCTAAAATGATATTTTATTTTATATTGAAATTTTTTTTTATTTAAAAGAAAAAAATAAAAAATAATATAAAAATAATAATGAAACATATTTACTTTTCCACCAGCTAAACCTCCTACTACTGTACAAATTACTCCTATAGTTTTTACTGCTAATGTTTTAATACGCACAACTCGAGGTATTTTAATTCCATTTAAATAACATTTCACCTGAGGAATACCACTACCTGCTGCAACAGGTTCCACATAAGATACTAAAATTGCACCTATTAAAACAGGTGCAAAATTTAAAGCTAACCATAATAAATATGGTAACCATAAACAATTTCTTGCTACACATTGATCCATATCTATCATTCATTGTAAGGAGTATTGAAATTATATTTCTTTTTCTTTCATTTGTTATTTGTTTATAATAGAAGTAAAGGATACAAAATTTCAAACAACCATACTTTAGCTTTGTTAATTCTTCTATAGAAATATTTACAAAACTAGCAATAAGCGCTGTACAAATACCTATTAATAAAAAAATAAACCATCTAGCAAAATTCTTTTTAACTACAAACTTGTAACCTTTTTTTCTTTCTTCATCTTGAAGAAGATGATTCTCACAGGGATCATAATCTAAACTCTAAAAAAATAAATAAAAATATAATGATATATTATACAAAATATTTTTTTAATGCATAATTAATTTTAAGATAAAATATTCACAATGATTAATATAGAAAGTTCTCCAAATATAAAGATAAATATAATTATATATCAATAAGAACATTATAAGATAAACAAAATATATAATTATAAGAAAAATATACCTCATAATTACTTGATAAAAAATTGGTAGCACCAGGAAGTATTTCTTCAGTATTAAGTCTTCTTAGATTATTAGAAAGTGTTTCTACAATACTTTGTGATGACACATTACCCTATTGATAACATTTTATTACAAATGAAAAAATATTAAAAATGATTATAATTAATTTTATTAATATTAATTAATAAATTAATAAATTAATATAATATTTTATTTTTATATAAAAAAATTTTTCTTTTCTTATCAATGTTATAAAAAATAAAT
>NW_006263547.1:537745-542720 GCF_000469605.1 Apis dorsata | reverse complement strand
AAAAAAAAAAACATAAGGACAAAATTTTAAAAATATAATATATAAATTATCAATAAATTATTACATCTTTCCGAAATCTAATATTAACATCTTCATTCGAGTATGATGCAAAATTATTTCTTGGTTTTAATAATTTTTCTCTATCATTTTCACAATCATTTTCACAATTATCAACATTGTCATCGATGCTATTGTTTATTGACACGTTTACATGCGTTGGAGTATCCATCATTTTTCAAACATTACCACTATGATCATATTTTAAAAATTAAAAAAAAAAATCAAGTCATTGATTACAAGCATAGCTACTACTTTGTTGTGGTTCAATGTTACCGCATACTGAACTGACACAAGGAAAGAAAAATACATATTGACAATCACGTGATTAATAATACTATGATTCATGTCAATGAAAGTGGTGCTCAACTTATGATATATTTTTATTGTTCAAAAATTGTTTGTTATTAAATGGAAGTTCTCTTTTAGTCAATCAATATTGGAATAAGAACTATATACATTTTATACATGGATTTTACATTTTATATATAAAAAAATTCTTTTTCTTTTTTATTTTTTATGATTTAAAAAAAAATTCATAAAGAAATAAAACGATTGGGAAATACTAACAATTCAGGAAATATATTATCATTATTTTGATTATTCTGATAATCTAAATGCATAAGCGCTCAAGAATATTGTAGAATAATATAATGATGTGTAATACATTAAAGTTTTTTTTATTAAAATTAAAAAAGTGAAAAAAAAATGTATTGTTTTATAAATGAAAAAAAATGATTATGCATATGAATAATTAGATTATATGAAGATAATGGTAATAATACATCGTATAAGATGTTAAAAATTTTTGTTTTTTTAAATTTACGAAAAAATTGCGATAAATATTTCTTTTTTAATTAATGAATTAATTTTATAAATATTTTCTTTTGATATTATATAATTTACATTGCTTATGTATTATATAATCTATATTATTCTGATTGGAATATTTTTTTTGATGTTATGTCTCATTTAATAAGAATTATTGGTCTCTGATTATATTATCTAAAATGGTAAATGAATGTAATTTTTTTTGTAATATTTATATTATAAAAAAATAAACTCATCTTTTATATTTATTATATCCTTGACTTCTAACATAATTATTACATTATTTTGTAAAATCAAAATAACGATTAAATCGCTATTAAACAATCTATTTAGAATAATTATTATTTCTTACTTCTATATTTCTTACTTCTATAAGAATAAGAAAATGTAATTAATTGCAGTCTTTCTTTGGAAAAGAGAGTGTGCATGCAAGATCATTTATCTTCAATAAACATTCTCATATATTCATTTCTGAAAATAGTTTCTTATTATTAATATTTCTCCAATATTTTTTAATATTTCTTCTGATATTCTTTTTTTTGGATCAAAATGATTTTTATTTTTAATATTTTATTATTTTAATATTAATATTTTTGAGCTCTAGCATTTCGAACATCCAAATAAAGCATGAAAAGTGTGTGCAACGATTCTAATCTCGAATCTTCCTCGGATGGGATATCTAGAAGATTGCAAACAATATCGACAAGTTCTGGTAATTCGCAATCCAACTCTGTAAAGTCCAATTCGGCTTCGTTAAGCTTCTCTTCGACTTCCGGTGGCCATTGTTGAAGTAACGAGTCGATCTCTGGCATAGGCTTGGTTAAATGAACGGCAGGCGGATGTTTGCTTCTGTGAAGCTGATCTATATCCTCTATCCACTTCTCGATCGACTTCCCGTTTTTCTCGGCATCTTCGATTCTTTTAATCACTGTTTGCCTTGCCACACCGGCACTTCGTAAATGGCTACGCAGTTGAAGATGAAGAACAGCTGGATCGGATTGATTGGTACAGGGCTCGTCCAAAACTATTAAACCAATTTTATCTTCTATACCGTCTGGTCGTGGGATTTTTATGAAGGCGTCTATATCACCCACGGCTGGTATATAATCGGGAATAAATGGTATGAGCTTATAATTCAGCTCTATCTTTTGTGGAGTGTATCTGATAAAAGATATTTATAAAATATAATAAAAAAATTGTTAAGAATAAAAAGAATTACGTATTTTAATTAAGGATATAATTAATATATCTTTGTACATAAAATTATGAAGGAAATTATAAAAATTATATTAATAAATAGTATTCAAAAGATAAGGAAATGAAGAAAACGTGTACCTCATTATGTTTTGAAATAATTCTTTCACCTCTGTAGAGACTTTTAAATCCTCGAAATCCTTAGGATTGTAAAGTTCAATCTGTTGAGCGTTTATCGTTCCTTGGATATCGTCATCATCACTCTCCTCGCTGTCTGATGGATCACTGTGAATTCCCATGGCCTTCCCAAAGTTATTATCATTATCAGAATATCTGATAACCAAACAATTATCCATTATTTTCTATTTTCTATTTTAATTTATTAATTATTCTTTGTTGATTCTATCTCCAATTATTTAATCAAATAAATAAAAATATCAAAATTGATTAATTTACCTTCGAAAATTATATTTTTCACGAGGTGAATTTATCTCTATAGAACTTCGAGCCTCGTTAATCGGATATTGCCTGGGTCTTCTCGAACTGGAAGGTCTACGAATCACTGGGCTCTGTATCTCTTCCGCGTTTTGTACATCGATACTCTCGTCAAATTTCGTAAAGGAGGAAATATTACGTATGTCTTCCTCATCACTGCTGTCTCTAATATCCATTGTTCAACGATGAACATCCGTTTTCCTTGAATTATTTCTGACGATTTTACGAGGAAATAATTACACAAATCGTTGGTAGAAAACGATACGCTTCTTTTCTCGATTGTTTTGATCTCTGTGCTCAGCTGTTACTATGGTTTCGTTATGGATCGATGAGCGCATGCTTGATTATTTTTTCGTACATTTTAAAAATATTGATATTTAAATACAATACTTATTAAATTATTTATTAAAATACATATAAAATTAGTAATTAATTACTAATTTTTCTATTTGTAAAAAAAAAAATAACATTTTTATTATAAATATTATAATATTATAATTTGAGTATCAAAAATAAATGAAATTGTTATACATTTAACAGGTATTTTTATTATTTTGAATTAATTCACATTAGAGTAGAAATAATTATGATATTTGATGTCAGTCTGTCATTGAATTGTTAAAAATTTTTTGATAATTTCTATATTTTTTAACGTGTGACATGATTCATTGTTTCTGGTAATTTATATCCATTTGTTTCGTTTCTGGAAAAAGGGATAATCTGTAGATTTACAGATTATCGAAACACCATTGATATCTCTTAAAGACAAAAGATTTAAGATTATAAAATCATTAGTTTTTATGGCTCTTCATATAAGAAACTTAATAAGTTAATCATTTTTTTATACACGATATAATTTTATTTCTTCGTCGATAACACATTGATACAAATATTTTATCACAGGTGTGATAAAAAATTAATATTTTATCTTTGATAAAATGACTCTACCAAATATTGAAATCAACGATATTTATTTATATGACAAACACTATAAAAATATCACGTTATACAATAAATAACAAATAATACGACGAAGTAATAGAATCTTAATAATTGTAAATAAAATTTCATACGATGAAATATATAAAATTCGTATAAATAATCGTAATAATTCATAAAAAGGAAAAAAGACGAAGCGAAAATTACTTCGTTAAAATAAAAAAAAAAAGTGTTAAAAATTTATATTCTTAGACAATATCAACGTGAACTCAAAATAAAATCATTCTAAAAATATTCTTAAAAAACGATATCTCAATGGAATATATCATTAACGAACGTAGCTTAAATAAACTAAAAGAGAAAAGAAAAAAAGAAAAAAGAAGAGAGAGAAAGAAAGAGAGAGAGAGAGAGAGAAAGAAAAAAATTAGCACAAATAACAAATTCCAGATGACGATTCAGATGCCTTTAGATCCACGATTGTTTAATCGTATTGCTTGACAAACCTCTTCCTTGAAGAAATGATTCATTACCTGCGATTCATTACCTTTGATAATATAAAACTATTGATAATTGTCTGGAATGTTAAACCGAGAATCAGTAACAATAACATCACCGTATCCTATCTTTATGATTAGTTTCTGTTTTCATTTCGATGAAAATTTTCATTGGAATGTTTTACATCTTCTTTCTTCTATTTTTCTTTTTTCCTTTTCTTCGCCTTCTGGAAAATGGATTGAATAAATAAATAAAAATATCAAAAGGAATGGACGTGGCTTCCGCTATATTGGATATTTCCCGTAGATATGGCCGCTCCTGGTTCGTCTTATCAACCATTTTTGGTTGTTCTTGTAGAATATTTTATCGGTGGTTTGGGTACTTTGAGAATTCTGCGGTTGGGCCACGTTCAAGCCGAAAATCGATTTCTTCGGGATCGTGTTCCTTTTCTTGCTGGAGGAACGAACTCTGGATATATCTTCGTCGGAGTAATTCCTGTTTTGTATTCGTCCACGGGAGAAAATCGAGTCACCGCATGCGTGAACGCAATTTGTCGAACTGGAAGTTACGTTCGAAACGCAGAATTGGTCTTCCGGATGTTCTACCGTAATTCTGTGAGTGATCGATCAGGGGAAAAATTTCATTTGAAAATGTTCAATCTGTTGTTTCAATCAATTTAATAATTGGCCAGTTTTGTTAACGATTAATCGAATAATTCTTATAGTTATTCGATCAATCAAGATAGTTTTTAAATTAATTTTTTCTTCGATCACCAATTGCATAAACTAACGTTTCTATTCCCGCAGATTCGAAAACGTTTCGCACTTCGTCCTTCTCACACTTCGACGCGAGGATTACGAGTAGAAAAAGGATAATACAGATGACGGAGAAGGCTAGGATATCTGTGGTAACGTTCCTTAATGTTATGCTACGAAGTTTCGAATCCGAATTGTCGAAATTTTCA
>NW_006263547.1:527966-537373 GCF_000469605.1 Apis dorsata | reverse complement strand
ATAAAATAAATAAAAAGATATATTTTAAGATAAAATAATGGCAATTTTTTTTTTTTTTTTTCTCGAATGCTATCTTCTTTAATTCAATTTTATTATCATATAAATTGATATGTGAACTTCATTACGCGAGAAGGTTAATCACGCAATCGTACCCGTAAGTATATAGAAACTTGGCGGATGATGAGCCGCACGAGATAGTAAATGTCGCTCAAATTATCCATCATCGATCGCCACTGAATAATCATTACGAATTCGATTAAACGGCGACTTGTTTCTCGTGGATGGAGTGGAAATTTGTCAGACCATCTTGTTGCTCTATCGACTGCCCAGAATTTGACAAAAGATTTCCACCTATATCGAAATTACATATTGTCATTTGTTACCGTACATATCGTATATCGCGTTCCTCTTCTTAACTTCTATTTCTATTTCGATATGAATATATGTATATGTATATATTACATTGAAAAAAATTTTAACTAAGGTTCGATGTTATCTTTTGAATTCAATTTGATTTATTTTCTTTAAAATATTTTTTATTATTTTCAAATACCAATTAATATCGAATGATTCATTTATAAAAAATTTTCCAACAGAATTTTTTATATTCACGTGTGAAATTCACGAATGAAGTCACGGAAAATCGATATGATTTCGAAAGCATTGAGTCATTCTTGGAAAAATATATCTCGGTATTTCCTTGATAATTCAAAATGTCAATTTGCATCTTGATTTACATATTTTACGAAACATTCGCAATGATCGTGTTGTTTCCATTGATTTAAGAAAAAAAAAAAGAAAGATGATCATGGCATTATAATTTTAACATCTGCATGAAATTTCCTTTCTTTTTTTATCTCTTCTCTTTTTATTTTTATTCTCGATCGAAATTTTTAAGAAATATTCACCACTTCGTTTCATTTTCTTTCGTTTCTTTTTTTTTTTATCTTTCTTCCTCCTCTATCTTTTCTTCAAAATGTGCTCGTATCGCATTGCATCTACGAAAGTAATACGCGCGATTTTTTATGCTTTTACAATTTTTTTATTCTTATCCAAGCTGATAAAGGAGAACACGTTGATTACAATTCTTTATCGTCGAGCGAAGCTTTGAAGCTTATACACGTTTTACGAATGATCGTTGGATTACTTGGTTTTATTGTCCTGAATTCATTACGAACCGTGATATCAGATCAATAAAACTTATCGATAAAGCGCAACGTTATTTAACAAGTTTCCGACAGAAGTTTTGTCGAATCTGTTATTAAAATATAGTTAAAAAAAAAAAAAAAAAAAAAAAAAAAAAGAAAATATTACCTTGAACAACTCATTTCTTTCTTCTTTCGTTTATTTCTAAGTGAATATCTTTGATATCTGTACACTATAAATTAATTATATCGAACAATTTACTAATATTGAATATAATTTATTTCAAGAAATTAATTTATTTTTTTCAATATAAAAATTTTATCAAAAAAATAAAAAAGGATTTTTAATATTTCTAAGAATTATAAATACATGGAAATTTTTAATTTAAACATATATTTCTTCTCAATTGCCATTTATTTACCATCATATGAAATGTCCTAAAAAATTCAAGCAATTAAAATTTTTTCAATTACTACTCAAAGCTATAAAATTTTATTTCTTCAATTTTCATTTCATTAAAAAGTCATTTGTCATTCTGTCAAAAAAAAAAAAAATCAAAAAGCTTTAACAAACTATTAATAAATATTGGGAGAAATAAAAAAGAAGAAAAGTTTGAAGAAAAATCAACATGTCATCAAAATTGTGTCTCTTTGATTTTTCTCTTTGATTTTTCTTTTCTAGAATATACTTATAGTTTTTTATTCAAAATTCATTACGGAAATCATCAATTCTTACGAACTGTGAATATCTCTCATGAGATGCAACACGTGCAATATTAGTATTATGCAGGTAATAGCTCGACAGGACTGACGATGAGATGAAGTTTTAGGTGTACGAAAGAGAACGTCTGCGTCGATCGTATCTAATCGACGCTCGTGTTACAACTCGAGTTTTATTTCGCGCGAGTCATTCGTTGCAGTATCTTGCTAATACAAAATCAGTTAAAAGGTATCTTACCTATCTTTAACCCTTTCGATAGTAAGCCATTATTATTAATTTTTCTAAATTTATTTCTTTTAATTCCTTTTTTGTAGAAAAATTTTGTAAATCAATTATTATTATAAACATGATTATTTTAAAATTGCATTTTTTAAATTTCTTGATATTTGATATCCACTCTCGCTCTATCCACTTGATATTTTGAATTAATTCACTTATTTGAAGAAATTTGAGATTTTAATCTTTTAAAATTTGTTACCTCGATGAAAGGGTTAATAAAAAATAATGGTTTGATAGATAAAAGTAATATATACGATAAAAAAAAAGTAACCTATTTTTTTCGATTAAATTATTAATTCTTTCGGATATTTTATCCTTCTTACAATTTTTTCCATTGAAAACGAAGTGAAGTGAATTATTTTTTCCTTTGTGAAAAAGTGTCTTTAGGATGATTTATAAATTGTGCTGTACTTTTGCCAGTGTTTTTTGATGGATCGAAATGACATTATCGTAGTTTTGTTAAAGCAACAATAACGAGAAAAGAAGGAAGAAAAAAACATGAAAAATTTTGCGATGACAATTTCTATTCTTCCGAGCTATGATTTTTTGCACGAAGAATGATAAATAAATCATTGGAAGAATTATCTGACAAGATTGTTGGAGATTTAGAAATAATCTCTCGAGATAAAGAATAAATTTGACAATTTCAGAGAGAGTATCAGAGCCATGGAGAAAATCGAGAACGGTGTTTATGTAAGAGATTTTTCTTTTTAATAAGATGAACAATTTGGAAACGAAGTTTTGAGTTAACAAATAGAATATATTTACAGAAGCAAAATGGTTACACGAACGAGGTTTTCCAGATGGAAAATATTCCTCCGGGACAAAGAGAAAATAATCAGAAAATGAAAGAAGAGGATGCGAAAAATATTTCCTCCGTATGTGACTTGTTTTTCTTCAATTTCTTACAGAAAAATTGTTAAAAATTAATCGATTGTAAAATTAAGCAAATAGTTAACATAGTTTTAATAGGAAATATTTCAAAAAATTTTCGTTTATTTCATTGTGATATCTTGGGCCATCATTTTAAAAAATTTTAACTTCACTTTAACATATAGGAGTTTCGTTTATTTATTTTCAATAAAAATGTTTGCATTAAATTTATCTTTGTATTATATCAATGGTATTATCATTGTGTTAATTTTAAACAAAAAATGACAAATTGTAAAACAAGTCAGAATTAATATTTACATTACATTGAGATTTCTATTCAAGGTTTCTTTATTTTTTGCTTTTGGGATTAAGAAATAACTGTTAATTATTTATTTTCCATTACTATGTAAAATATCAACAATTATAATGAATTTCCATATTATTTCCATTCATTTTCCAATATTATTTCGAATCATTCCTTATTTCTTACTTATTTCACTTAGTTCATCATTCTATATGTTCTTTATTCTTCTTAATACAATTATAATATTATTAAACAAAATCTTCTTTTTTAATCGTCTTATGTATTTTTCTTGTTGGCTGTTGTGCATTTTCATTATCATTTGTTCAAACTAATTAGAGTATCATCTGAATTTATTTTTGTTATCAATGCAATGAAATACTTATTATCTTCAACACGTGCTTTTACACACTCATTTTTAACATTCTATTTATCTTGTCAGATTATCTGAAAGATAGAAGACTCGAGTAAATTATCTTACCATTATTCTATCCATTTCTTCTTTATTTTCTTTTTCTTTATTTTTATTTTCAAACATCATGTTTTAGAGGGCGGAATGGGGAGGAGGATTACAATTTTTAATGGCGTGCATCGCTACTTCCGTAGGCCTTGGAAACGTGTGGAGATTTCCCTTTACCGCCTATGAAAACGGAGGAGGTGCTTTCCTAATACCTTACGTTATCGTTTTGATATTCGTCGGGAAACCTTTTTATTTTTTGGAAGCTCTTCTCGGCCAATTTACCAACAGATCATGCGCGAAGACGTGGGGCATGGTACCAGCCATGAAAGGTGATTGATGGCCAACAGAATTTCCAAACTTATCTTAATAATTTTTAAAATAATTCTTCCTCTAATGTATCTGATCAGATTTTGAAAAAATTATTTTAAAAAATATTTTTAATCCTTAAAAATTATTATCAGAGGAGATTGTATATAAAATAAAATTTGTTTGAGATGAAATTTCACAATTTGACAACTTGTTAAGGTTTGAATAATTTTTAAACGTTTTCTCCCTATAAAAAGATTAGACGTTTTAATTTTTACAAGTGGAATTTTAGGTTTGGGATACGGTCAAGCATTCGCAGCGTTTTGCGTTCTTACCTATTATTGCTCCTTAATGGGTTTAACTCTTTATTATCTCGTGGCTAGTTTTCAATCTGAGTTACCTTGGTCTTACTGTCGAGAAGAATGGAAGGATTATTGCGTCGATACAGTTTCGAAGGATAACAACTTGAATGGGAGTGCCAGTTTATTGACTATTTATAACGGCACCTTTCGTAGCTCTGCAGAACTATATTTTAGGTATGTTGATGGATATTTTTATCTCCTAATCATCGGTCCATTTTTATTCTACAAAAATTAACAATAATCTCTTCAACGTTATGTTTCGTTTCATATTTTTTCTCTCAACCAACAATAATTATTTAAACATTCGATCTCTAATAATAACTAACAGTGTACTCAATTTAAAGAAATGGTAAAATCAATTTCACAATAATAAAACAATGATTTCAATTTTTGCAATTCTTTAAAAATACTTCCACATTCCTGATTAAATTTTCAGAAAGATCGTCCTGAACGAGTACGAATCCATCGAAAATGGAATTGGAACACCCTCTTGGCAGCTCATGATCTGCCTCTTCATAAGTTGGGCAACGATCTTCTGCGTCCTGTGTCGAGGAATAAAAAGTACAGGGAAAGCTGTGTACTTTCTCGCTATATTTCCATACGTTATCATGACAGGTTTATTGATCAGATCGGTGACCCTCGAAGGAGCGGTGAACGGAATTCTTTTCCTCGTTACGCCGGATTGGGACAAATTGTGGCAACCGAATGTTTGGTACGCCGCCATCACCCAATGCTTCTTCTCCCTTTCCGTTTGCTTCGGCCCGATCCTTACTTACTCGTCCTACAACAATTTCCAACACGCTCTTGGCAGGTGAGATTTTCCTTTTTTTCTTTTCTTTTTAATTCAAATTCCAATTGAATATACTATAGATTATTTAGAAAAATCGTAGTTTAAATAATCGATTTTAACAGCAAAGATTAATCTATAAGAAAGACTATCGAATTATGAAGATTTTCGAATTGTTATTTTCTTTATTTATTTATATAATACTTAATATGTAATAAATTTCTTTTTTTTTTAAATTTGAGTATTAATATTCTAATAATTATTATATATTTTATTCTAATAAATCTACATTGTTATTATATTTATTCAAATTTTCAAAAGAAAGGAGGATTAAAAAAAAGTTATTTTACTTTTCGAAAATGCACTTACTCGTTAGATTCTATATAATAATTCACAATTTTTTTCGTTCGTTCATTTCAGGGACGTATTGATAGTGACCACTCTGGATACTTTCACCAGCCTAATAGCAGGATGTACGATTTTTGGCATTCTCGGCAATCTGGCCCACGAATTGGGTAACGCGGATATATCAAAGGTGGTTCGTGGTGGTACAGGGCTGGCTTTCATCTCTTATCCGGAAGCGCTGTCCCAGTTCAATTTTGTCCCACAACTTTTCGCCGTCCTGTTCTTCATTATGATGTTCGTGCTCGGCGTTGGAAGCGCTGTCGCTCTTTGCGGCGCCATTTTTTGCATCCTTTGCGATCATTTCCCGAATACGAAACACTGGCAGCTGGTCTTTATTCTTTCCGTTTTTGGATTTCTCGTTAGCCTCGTCTACGTTACACCTGTGAGTATTAAAATAAGATTCAACGACAAAGGATATCGAAGATTTTATCATTTTATTTATATGTCCAAATATTTTCAATCGATTCTTCTAAATTTTATTTGCACTCATTTCCCTTATAAATTCCACGCATTTTAACTTGACTTTAAATTTTTATCATATCGTTTAAAATATTATGTTAATTATATATTTTATTTAAATATTATGTTTAATTAGGGTGGGCAATGGTTCGTAACTTTGGTCGATTATTATGGAGGTACCTTCGTGGCGATCATCGTCGGTGTCTTGGAAATGATAACAGTGTTCTGGATCTACGGTTTGTCGAATTTTATCAACGATGTCGAGTTCATGCTTGGTAGAAGACCGTCATGTTATTGGAGATTGTGTTGGGCTTTTATTACACCCATATTAATGATCGTTATTCTGATCTACACGGTCGTCAGTTATGAGTCGCCTACTTATGATAATATGCCATTTCCAGATTATGCTTATGGTTGGTGTTTCCATTTCATTTTCATTTTTTTTTTTTTTTTTGATACATTCAATATTTTTACCTATATAACATTATAATACGATCAATTACATCGATATTTAATCGATTATAAATAGGTATAGGATGGTTCCTACTAACTTTGGCACTTTTCGTGATCGTTGGCTGCATTTTGCAGAAAATGATACAGTTAAGATCGTCGTCTATAATCGAAGTGAGTAATACAATTTAAATTTATTCAAATACATCCAGATTTAATACGAGATTGTTATATATAGGTATATTTTATTATATATATATTAAACTTTTTTTCTTCCTTCAATTTTGAATCGTAATTTGTTTTCCAGACTATCAAAGCAGCGTTCAAACCCAACGAGGAAAAATGGGGCCCCAGAGATCCTAATATTCGGTCAGAGTGGAAGGAATTCGTTGCTTATAAAAATTTCCAAAATAGAGGCGGTTTTGTCAAGACTTTCTTAAAATAAAATTAAATCGATTAAATCTATACGTGTCTGTCTAATTTAATGTTCCTCCTTATTTTCTTTCCCAAGTTCCTTTCAAAAATAGATATTTACTCTAAAAAACACACACAGAGATAATGAAAAGTTTACCGAGATCATTAAAAATAAATGAAAAATGAAAAAATTTACATAATAGATTCAGACAGATCGATAAATATAGTTCAGACTTGCAATAGATTCCAAAGTAAATTATTCACAAGATTAAACGATCGATTCGAAACGAAAAGCAATTTTTTATATATTAATTTGCATAGCGGTTGTACTCGAGAATAAGCATCCAATTAGTATAAGTAATTAAACAAGACGTTGAAAAATCGTTGAAATTTATTGAAGCGTCAGGACATTAAAATGTTTTCACGATTCACGAATTATTTCCTATTTTTCTACACTGAATAATGAAGTTACGTAATGAAGAATTCCTTTTGGAATTCCTTCACAATAAAAACTAATCAACTATATATAGAAGCATAGTAATTAATTATAATCTCGCGCATTCTCTAATACGTATAAGATTTATCGGATATAATTTTGAAATTAAGCATAACTCGTGATGGACGTTTGCTAATATAAACTTTATTACAATTTTTCTCAATTGAAGATGTGACGTGTACTTTTGTTAGAATGATATTTAATAACACATGATATATTGCGAGGAGATTGTTATTATTACTAACTGATAAGTCAGGAAATATTTATATCTTTGTCTTGTCCGTCAATTTTTACGTCTTAAATTTTTTAAAATGTAATTTGGACGTAATTGGTTCTAATATAATTTTTTAATCTCTTTATTGAATTTTAAGTTGAAATATAAGAAAAATAAGACGACTTTAATTATAAAATATTCCGTACTGATTTTCCTCTAATTCTTATTAAACAAAAATATGTTCCATGTTGATTGTATCAAATATCAAAATTATTAATTTCGAATATAATAGTGATGCATCGATAAGAATTGTGCATCGATGAATGGATTTATATCTTATAATTAACTTGTGTATTTGAACAGGTATAAACATCTATGTGCAATTAATATATGTTAACTAATACATTACAAACACAATGCCAAATTTTTAAATTGAAAATGGTAGAAAAGTTACTTACTCTAACATTCTGCCTATTGCATTGATTCGAAGAATCTTCGATAATTTAATATATATATATATTTCATAAATATTTATGAAATTTATTATATAGTTATATTATATAGTTACATATAATATAATTCCAAGACACTTCAAGTATTCCAAGTACTGTATTATTAAGAAAGGAATTTGAAGGAGAGAGAGAGAGAAAAAGAAAAGATTTCTACTTTAGAAAGGAAAGAAATATTGACAAAGAGAGGAAAGAGATTGAAAGATAATAATGAAAGAAGATGTATATCTAAGAGAAAAGATTTGGATTTGGAAAATATAGCACTACGTGTTATTTTCCAGATTTCTCATAGCATAAATCGTTTATGCGAGTGTACAATTCTCTTCAGTCTTCTAAACGCTCTTGCCACGCAAAGATCGCGCTTTAGATCCCTGGTCAACGATTCACGATACGTAAACGGATGGACAAGTGATTAGTGATTATGCATTGCACAAAGGTTTGCAATTTTCATTGCAATTTTTCGTATCGTGATCATGAGTAAAATCTATGTAAATTATCGAAAATATGATATGATGATGTATTAAATGAATCGTACAAATTCAATTTGTTCGATTTGTTCATTTCACGGTGTGATCGTGAATATTTCGTTAAAATGGAAATTTGATTGAAACGAAAATTATTGTTGTACGCGTGTTCATAAAATTGAAGAAAGATTAATATAAATGACATCTTGGAAATTGTTGGTCGAAATATCGTGTAATTCGCAACAGCTTAATCTAAATTGCAGTTGTAAAATTTTATTACTAAAACACTTTTCTTTATCTTGGTCTTTATCTTCAATCCATCATTAATCTAAAAAATTTGAAACGTATTAAAAATATAATAAAAAAATTGTCGAAATTATTAAACAATATTAATTTATCGATAGTTCTCATTACTATAATTTCTACCGTAATTTCAGAAAAGTGTTTGACAAGAAATAAGAGGGGAAAAAAAAAAAAGAAATTCGTAAAAAAAATTTTACATTTCTCCTTATCATTGAATCAAACAACTTTTCCTTCGAAATTTCCTTTATTACCGTGTTTCTTTTATCTGCCTATAATTACTCGGAATATTACTACGCGATTACGTAAAACTGCACGTTAAACGAGAAATTTTTCACTGCTTATTGTTAGCAAAACGTGAAATGGTATGGTAAAAAAATGAATCGAATATATAGATTTCACATTGCAGAACAGTTTTGTCAACAACAACGATGGCGTGGAAGGCTCCTATAGACTTTCTGT
>NW_006263547.1:519074-527659 GCF_000469605.1 Apis dorsata | reverse complement strand
TTTTTTTTTTTTTTTTTTTTTGACAATACGTAAAGATATTAATATTCTTTAAAATATTCCAATAATATTTTTAGAAAAATATATCGTTCAGTTTTCACTTTTTGATAAGAATATTTAATTATAATTATTATTATTCATCAACATCTAAGCTTTGAGGTCTTATTATTTATTTCTATCGTCAGAAAAGTTTAATTATTATTATTCTTTCATTTTTCACAGTCAACGATTGTCATCGAGGAGAAACCGTTAAAGAGAGCTCAATGGGATGGTAAACTAGAGTTTCTAATGTCTTGCGTGGCATTTTCGGTCGGTCTTGGAAATATATGGAGATTTCCTTACACTGCCTACGAAAATGGCGGTGGTGCATTCCTGGTGCCATACATTATCGTACTGTTCATTATTGGAAAACCGATTTATTACATGGAGATGATATTAGGACAATTTAGCAGCAGATCTTGCATACAGGTTTGGTCCATCTCACCCGCCTTCAGAGGTATTTCAATTATTACGATTCTATCTATAATACATATAATGCAAGATGGCCTAAATAAAATAACAATTTCAATACATAATACACCTTTTAAACCGATATATCGAAGATGGAGACACGGAAAAGATATGCAATTCTTCTTTATCCTACTTTTGTCCGACAACAATATGGAAAAGTTGAAAATTTTAATTTTCCCCTCCCATTGTTTCAGGCATTGGGTACGGCGTGACCGTTTCCGTTTTCTCGGTGGTCACTTATTATTGCTCCCTGATGGCGTTGGCGATATTTTATCTGTTGGCTAGCTTTCAATCGGTTCTTCCATGGGCGTTTTGCTGGGAAGAATGGAAAAACATCTGTTTCGACAGCAGTTCGGGCAACAACGAAGCGAGAAATGTTAACAAAAGTAGCTCGGCCGATTTGTACTTCCGGCAAGTATAATAAATTTTAAGTATAAATTAATTTTTCATTCCATTATTTAATATCAAAGTAAGTAAGTCGAAAAAAAATTCTCTTTGTTATTTTTCTCCCCACTCAGCAAAGTGGTGCTCAACGAGGCTGGAATACACGAAGGATTAGGGGATCCATCGTGGAAATTGGTCCTCGCATTGTTCGCCAGTTGGGTGTTCATTTTCATAGTGCTTAGCAAAGGCGTGAAGAGCAGCGGGAAAGCGGCCTATTTCCTTGCTTTGTTTCCATACGCGATCATGATAGCTCTTTTAATCCGGGCAGTGACGCTGGAGGGAGCCGGGGACGGTATAATATTCCTTTTCAAACCAACTTGGGAGAAGATCTTCGATCCATCGGTTTGGTACGCGGCTGTCACTCAATCCTTCTTCTCTCTTGGAGTTTGTTTCGGCGCTGTTATCATGTATTCCTCATACAATCGTTTCGACCACAACGTATTGAGGTAATCTTTATACCTTCTAATTAAATTTATGTTTCACTATCCTGATTTTTTTAAAACGATTAAATTAAAATTCTCGAACAGCATCAACAATTTTTTTTCTTCGAATATTTCATGTTGCAAGAAAGATCGAGGAATTTGTCTGCAAATTTTATTACAAATAAATAAAATTAATTTATTCGCTGAGATATAGATCTCTTGTATAAATTAAATATCTGGAAAAAATATCTTAACAAATTGTTGCAGGGATTGCACGTTAGTGACAACCATGGATCTAATCACGAGTTTAATAGCAGGAACGACAATTTTTGGGATTCTGGGCAATCTAGCCCACGAAACTGGTAGAAACGACATCTCAACGGTGGTTCGTGCCGGTACAGGGTTAGCTTTCATCTCTTATCCGGAAGCGTTAGCTAAATTCACCGTTGTTCCTCAATTATTCGCCGTCCTGTTCTTCCTCATGCTGTTCGTCCTGGGAATCGGCACCACTGTGGCCTTCACCGCGGTCATTAGCAGTGTCATCAAGGATAGGTTCCCCAGTTTCCAAGATTGGAAAGTTGCTGGTGGCGTTTCTTGCGCTGGTTTCCTGATTGGGATCGTTTATTGCACGAGAGTAAGCGTTTCGTTGTTCGAATAATTCGTTGAAAAAAAAAAATATTATGCATATTATAATTTCTGTTAATTTTTTTCTTTTTCTTCTAAATTTTTCAGGGTGGACAATACATCTTGAACTTGGTGGATTATTTTGGAGGAACGTTCATCATAGTGTTTCTGGCTTCCTTTGAGGTTATCGCAATTTCTTGGATATACGGTAAATTTTTATTTTTTAATCGCGCCAATTTTTTCGAATGATCATGAAATTAATTTTATTTTTAATATCTCCGTAGGAATCGATAATTTTTTGGACGATACTGAATTCATGGTGGGCAGCAGACCTTCGATTTACTGGAGATTCTGCTGGTGCTTCTTAACCCCATTGACACTTTTCTCGATCCTCATTTACTTTCTCATTGATCTTACTCCTATCAAGTACAATGGAGAATACTATCCAACTTCTGCCTACGGTACGATTAATTCTACACGTTCGAATAAACAGAAATTATCTATTCTATTTCAAAAAAAAAAAAAAGAAAAAAATGAAAAATTATTCAATAAGGATAAAAGAATAATCTAAAAATAAATAATTGTTAAAAATCTGCATGATTTTTCTCATAAAAGCTTGGAAATTTCTATCAAAATTCTTCAAGAAGAATAATATAATTTTTTAAAAAAAAAGTTATATTACGTTTCAGTGTCTGGTTGGATGCTTTTGGGATTGGGAGTGATCCAACTTCCCATCTGGATGATCGTCAACAAATTAAAACAGAGCGAAGGAAAATCTTGTTTGGATGTAAGTATAAAAAAAGTGGAATTAGAAAAATAAAATATTTTTATTTCTCTTTTCTTGTCGTAGATTTTTAAGTCTAGTTCCGATTGGGGACCCAAAGATCCGATAAAGTACAAAGAATGGAAAGAGTTCAAAGATTCGAAGAGGATGGCGAGGATGAGTCTGAATAAGAAGAGGTCGAGAATTATCGCATTGTTGATTGGAGAGGATTAAATAAAAATTACAGTATTAACGAAATGAATCAAGGATTTTGAATTCCCATTCGAAATTTGTTTTTTCGTTTTTGTTCGATCATATCGTCGAGAGATCAATGACACTATTATAGGCAAGGTAGTATTATAAATATTAAGACTTTGTAATTAAATATTAAGCTCTTATCTTGCTTCAATAATTCTCAAATCTAAAATAAAGATCGAAGCAAGTAGCGATATATAGTATAATGTATCACAGAAAAAGTGAAATTTATTTTCTACATTGTATATATCACTGATATATCAAAAGTGTCTCTTTATCAGTCTCTATTCCTTTATCTCCTTTTTATTAATCAAAATGTGTACCAATTGAACCCATCTTGGCTTCTTTCTGAGACTTCTCTGCTTCTCTTTCTCCTCTTTGAACCGAAGCCAATCCTTTCTGAGCTCTGTATCCTTTGGCCCCCATTGCGAGGTTGGCAGAAAACATTTTCTTATATTCTATGAAAAAGAAATCAAACTGAAGTGAAAATTGTTTCAACGAGTATTATCGAATATTGTTATGAAATATTATTAAATAATAAAAAATTAAACGATATGAATATTAATCGATTAAAAGAAGGAATAAAAATATAAATTATATACCTTGGATAATGGCAAATTTCTGTTTTTTAACAATTTCACGATCATCCAAAAAGGTATTTGAAAAATTCCTAAGCAAGATATGACTATGCCAGCCGTATGGGCTGAAATCGGATATTCTTTTTCTCCGTAAGTCAATGGTTGTAGGGTAGCAAATGTATAAAAGAAAATAAATAACAAAATCAAAGGCGTGACAAGAAACCAACAAATTCTCCAATAGCTGCCTGTTTTCCTACCCAGCATGAATTCCACGTCGTTTAAGAAATTTTCTATACCTGTTTGTAAAAATATAATAGAACGTTTACTTTAATTTTAGACTATTATGATTTATTATGATTTAAGATGTAAATAAAAGTAACAATTAATTTTAGAAAAAAAAAAGAATATATATAATAAAATAAACAAGAATACAAACCGTATACCCACATAATGGCGGTGATTTCGAAAGAGGCCAGGAAGAACACTACGAACGATGTGCCGTAATAATCGACCAAGCTCAATAAAAATTGCCCACCCTGTAATGTACAAGTACATTTATTAATTAACGTTTAATAATGATAGTTATTTAAATTTGTAAATTATACGTACAGGAGTGGTGTAGATCGTACTGACTGCAAACGATATTGAACAGATGCAGAGAACGATTTTCCACATCTGCACATTTGGAAGCTTTTCCTTCAAAGAATGCGCAAGTCCAGAGACCATTCCTACGATACTTCCCAAGCCGAGAACGAACATCATCACGAAAAAGAGCACTGCGAATAGCTAACAAGAGATTAAATTTCTTTCTACAATTTCTCTCTATATTTCCAAAATTTACCATCGTTCACATTTATTTACTTGGGGCACAATGTTGAATTTCGCTATGGCGTCCGGATAAGAGATGAATGCCAAGCCAACTCCAGATTTCACCACTTTACTGATATCCTCGAGGCCCATTTTGTGCGCCAGGTTCCCCAGAATTCCAAATATCGTGCAACCTGCTACGAAACTCGTCAACGTGTCGAGAGTAGTTACGATAAGCACATCTCTGAAACACGAAAAATCCCATTTATAGGAGTGAACGTAAAAATTCAATGGAAAAATTTCGTTTCGTTTCCTTTTCCTTTTTTTTATCGACGATTTAACTTTATTATTGATTTTCTATCAACAATATTTTTCTTATACCCACCTGTATAAATTATGTTTGAAGTCATTGTGGGACGAGTACGTGAGAATAGGGCCGAAACAAACGGAAAGAGAGAAGAAGCATTGTGTGACGGCCGCGTACCAAACACTTGACTCGAAAAGTTTCGACCATTTCGGAGTGACGAAGAACAGTATTCCGGTCACAGCACCATCCAGAGTCACTGCTCTGATCAGAAGGCTGAATAGGATGATATATGGGAAAATTGCGAGGAAGTAGGAAGCTTTACCCGAACTTTTCACACCTTGGGACGTGATCAGGATGACGGAGATCCAACTGACCAGAAGGCAAAGCGTTAATTTCCAACTTGGCAATCCGATTCCATCGTCTATACTGTCTTTCTCTTGAAGCACCACTTTTCTGCACGTTATTTATTCATCGATTCAATTTTTTAATTCACTTTTTGATGGAAAGAAATTTCTTTTAGATCATCTTCTTACGCGTGTAATAAAATAAAATCGAACTTTTGAATTCGTGTAACATTTAGCACGTGAGATACATATTATTTCTATAATTTATTTAATATCATAAATAAAATGGTGAATATATTTAAGTCCAGAATTAGAATTAAAAATAAAACGATCGAAAAATATTTGTAATACGTTATTTAAGTATTTTTTAATTTCTTAAAAAAAATTGTATCGTAGATTTACGATTTTTTTTATAGTTTATAATCTTTTCGAGTAACGAACTTACAAAAAGTATAGCTCAGCCGAACTTCTGCGCTCTTTCTCATTCAACAATTGCACAAACGAGGTAATATTGGTCGTGTTATTATCGATCTGCTGACTGGAATCGATGCAATAATCCAACCATTCTTCTCTACATTTTGCCCAAGGCAATTCAGCCGAGAACGAGGCGATAAGAAAGAAAAGCGTCAGAGCCATTAATGAACTGTAATACGTCATCAGGGCAGTGTTGCAGTAGAATTGGGACCATCCAATTCCTGATGAAATTTTTAATATCCTCATCTTAGAATTTATATAAATTCGAATCTTCAAACTCTCTCATTTCTCAAACAACCGCAAATTAATAATTATGAACGATAAAATTATTTAATTACCACATTATGAACGATAAAATTATTTAATTACCACTAAATCCCGGGGATACGTTCCAGACGTTAATTGACGAGGACGAGGAAAATTGTCCCAGGATAATCTCCATGTAATAAAACGGTTTACCAACGAGGAAAAGGACGATGATGTAAGGTATTAGAAACACTCCACCGCCATTTTCATAGGCAGTGAAAGGAAACCTCCAAATATTGCCAAAACCGATCGATATCGCGATGCAGGACATCAAGAATTCAATTTCGTTGTTCCATTTGCTTCTTCCCTTAATTTCTTTTGTGATTTTCACACATCTCGACTCCTCGTACGATTTTTTATCCGTTTCATCTACAGCGAACGTTGAATTCTGATCACCTCTGTCATTCTAGAAAAGAAAAAACTTTGTAAATTTTATAAAAAAATATCTTTCACATATTTTTATACGCTTTTTATATTTTATATTTTTCTATACAGGAACACTTTAATAACCTCTGCCATTATATAAAAGAATTCTTTATATTTATATATTCCTTGTAATTTATATTTTCCTATAAAAAAATTTGTTCCACAAATTATACAAATAGAAAAGTCGTACAAATAGAAAAGAAATATCTTCTTAAATTAATGATTTACACAAAGATTTAGAAAGACAGATCAGAGATTGAGAATTCGCGAAACAAAGCCACGCGAAATATTATGAATATGTGGCAGGAAACGTGTGCCATCGTATCACTTTGATGATATCAAACGAATTACATTTTAAGCTTTTTAATATCTTACAATCGTTATCGCGTTAGTAAAATCTCATTATCACAGATATTTTCCCGGGAAAAATGCATGGAAGCAATTTATGACTTTTCGCACTCTTGTAATGAGTTGAAAGAACAAACAAGATAAACTTTTTTAATAATTAAATAACGTGCGATTATCTTTTAAAAATAACAACGCCACGATCAATTTTTAATACCAATTTTTCAAAATTTCAACAATCAATTTTTAATCGTGAATTTTTCCTATTCTTTAATATAATTCTTTAATATCAATTCTTTGTTCGATATATTGATCTCATAATTTTTAGTTATATTTAGCTAATTTTTAACAATTTTATGATTAATTCCATTTTTGCTCTATTTCATGGTATATTTTTCAATATCGATTTTTCACAATTCTTCGAATGAATTTTCACAATTCCAAATTCTAACGATCAACATCTTCCTATAATATCTTCCTATAACATGAAAAAAAAAAGTATCACTCATTTCCCTTTCCTCGTTCATTGATTCTAAAACAAAGATTAAGTAAAATTTGTCGATGAAACAAAAAAAAAGAGAAATCGTGAGATGGGAACGCGATTTTGCAACTCGTGGCTTCCATCAGCATCGTTCACTATACAAAGGAAAGTTTGTTTCCATTTTATTCTATTTTACGAATTCGAGAAACCTTAATGATAATGCAAGGATTTAGATTACGTTTTCATCGTGTGGCTGATTTGATAACAATTTCATTCCAGAAATACAGATAGAAATACAGATTTTTCGTTTTGCCATAAATGTAATGCGAATACAATTTGAATTTGAAAAGGTTTTCTTAAACGAAGAAAACTGTATTCCAGTTAAATACGAACGAGTGTTAAATAATGATATTCGTGGATCGTTGAAAAGATGAAAAACTCCGAAGATTAAAAATTTCGAGAGAAGAGGAAGAGATATTTCGATTCGATTGGAAATAATAAATAAGAAAATTTGCAATTGTAAATAATTCTTTTAATTTTACAACTTTGAAAGTTGGATCGATCAGATGCAGAGAGTAAATTCGAACGAACGAATTCTTATTCGTAATGAAGTTGGCGATGAGAAATTAGACAGTTGTGAAAGAGAATCATAACCTTTGGAAGGAAAGATCATCATCGAGATTAAATGAAGAAGAAAAAATGCCGAAACTTGACGAGGTATTACGATCTTCTTTGCACTTTACCGAAACGTACAAGATAAAATAACGTTAATAATCGTAATTAGCTCGAAAAAATTTTCAACGAATACGGTTTGAGTGATACCGATTTGGAAAAATTAAAAGAGAGAAAGTACGATGAGGTTAACGAAGAAACGAAGAAAGTATTGACAAATGTAGGGATTGGTGAAAAAGAGATAGAAGAAATGTTGAGCATACAAGAAGAAAATAAGATGGATCATCAATGTCATATCATCAAATCGCAGGAAGAGTTTACGCAATGCGGCCAAGAGACACCGGAAGAAAAAATAATACCCCGAGAAGAGATCAAGAAATTTTTGCAGGATAGATCGATGAGCCGGAGTTTCATTAACACTTTCTTAAAAATTGGTTTCAATGAGGAATTTCAGAGGTGAAAGGATTAATCGGTATTGGATTTAGAAAAATCGAACGATTCAATCTGCGATTAAATCATATTTAAATAAAGAGGAGAGAGAAAAAAAAAAGAAATTTTGTTTAGGCTTCTATGCGGTATGGGTTTCGATAATGAGGAAATATCGGAATTAAAAAAATTGTGGGAATTGGAAATGGAAAAATTTGATACCGATTCGCTCGATTCATTGGCTTCCTCTTCTGCCGAATATTTGTCGTCTGACAGTCTTTATTTAAAATATCTAATCAGCAAGCCTTTGACACAAGCTCTTCGCGAGATCGTTATGAAAAAACCTTTCGATCCTGTCGAATATCTCGGTTATTGGCTGTTAAATTATAAAGTTAAATATATTT
>NW_006263547.1:509730-518837 GCF_000469605.1 Apis dorsata | reverse complement strand
ATTCTTTTTTTTCTCTTTTTTTTTTTTTTTTTGATCTCTTGATCTCGTATCAATATTTATAAATATTCTTTCTTAAATTTGTTTTATTTATTATTTATAAATATATTTTAAATAAATACAATTAAGAAATGAATGAAATAATTATTTAAAAACTATAATTTCATTTCGATAAATTTCAGATCTGCGAGGAAAAGGAGAAAAGAGACAAGGAATTTAAACTGGACTTGATGATCGAAAGGGAGAGAATAAGATTACGAGTAAGTGCAATGTGCAATACTTCTATTTTTATAAAAATTGTTCGACGATATATATTATTATATTTTTAAAAATCAGTATATTTTTAAAAATCAATGATTGGAATAATTAAAACGATTAACTTGTATTAATTATTCCCTAATTATATTACTTTATATTATAATATTACAATGAAAAAATGAAGGAAGAAGCCATATTGAGAGAGAAAAGGGAAGATGAAATAGAAGGAGAAGAAGAGGAAGACGAAGAAGAAGAAGAAGAAGAAGAATTTTTCGAGGATTGGATCTTATTAAACGAGTAGTAATAATCGAGGATTATTTCAAGAAATTTCAAGGTTAAAGT
The DNA here is from genome assembly GCF_000469605.1 of Apis dorsata. Lineage (NCBI taxonomy): Eukaryota > Metazoa > Arthropoda > Insecta > Hymenoptera > Apidae > Apis > Apis dorsata. The sequence goes on along the minus strand of NW_006263547.1, from coordinate 518,240 downwards.
AAAAATTGTTCTATTATATAACAACTATTATCATTACAAAAGTAAAAAAAAAATTACTATTGTTCAACAATAAGTAATAAATTCTAAACATTTATTAATAGATTATTATTATTAGTAGATTAATAAATAAAATTGCGTTTGTTTGAATAGAAGGCAGCATGTGAGTCACAGAGAATAAATTTAATCTTTCAGTTTCTTCCTTTTCTAAATATGTAATTTTTGTACAATAAAAAAAAAAAAACTATTCCTTTGGAAAATAACAAACACTGGATCTTGTACTTTGTTTAAAATAATTGTACGTAGATATCAAGGATTAAGAAAATTAGAATGTAACTCACAAACATTTATCATTAATTTTGACATTCTAAATCCACTATCTATTGTACTTATTTCAATTAAATTATTTAAAAAAAAAGCATTTAGAAGCACTTAGAAAAGAAAATATAAATAAAAAATATCAAATATCCAATAATACTGATGGGTCCATAACTAAACCTATACGTATGGAAGACTCAAAACTCATCTATTCTTTTTCTTTTTACATAATAATTTTTCAGTCTAGCAATTTTGCGTAGATTGAATGTGGTTATGGCGAGAAATACTACGCAGATATGAATTATTTCTAGGACGGCAAGATTCAGAATCGAAAAGGATTCTGGAATGTGAATAAATCACAATAAAATAACGAACGAAATCACAATTTGTCCTCCCAGCAGAGTATTACGTAAACGAATTGCTTAAATTTCGAACATTGTCGTTTCTCTCGAATCTTTCTTCTCATCTCTTTGAATTCGCGCCAAGAGGCCAGTTCTTTCGAGTTTTTCGGTCCCCAATCCGCGGATGGTACGAAGGCTGACTTGATCATCTGTGAAATTTCGATCGAATTATTATTATTCTTCAATTGTTTAAATGCAAATTATTTTGTCATTCTGCATTTTTTCCCTCTTTTCTTTTAAAAAATTGAATAATGGAACGTACCTCGAACGAGGATAAATTTCTTTTGGACATTATGGCGTAGATCATCCAGAATGGTACTTGTAGGATACCAAATGCGCAAATGGTCCATCCAGCAGCTGTAAATTACGACAATAAATTTTCTTCACGGAGGATATTTTTTAATTTAATTATTTTATCTTTTTTTAAAATTAAAAATTTAAAAATTCGTGAGAAAAAGATCATTTTTAATCAGTTAAGAATAATGATTAGTAACATAGAACAAATAATAAATACACACCATGTGCACTATCAGGGTACGAGATACCACTGTATGTCACGGGTGTCAGACTGATTAAGGTATAAACTAGGATCACAGCCAGCAAAAGTGGAGTAATCACACCCCAACAGAACCTCCAATAGACTGATGGCCTTCTCTTCAACATGTATTCCACATCATCCAAAAAATTTTCTAACCCATAAATCCAAAAGATACCAGTTATCTCTAGAGTGGCCAAGATGAATACCACGAAAGATGCTGCATAGTAATCGACCAATTCCAGCATGAATTGACCACCCTAAAAAAAAAAAAAATTTATTAATTACAAGTGTTTCGTTGTATTTATTTCTTTCTTTGTGATTTTATTTTGACTTACAGGTGTGCAATAAATAATTCCAGCGCAAAATCCAAACGTAACCGTACCGAGCACGACGTAGATGTATTTCAAATTTGGAAACTGATCCCTGATAATCGTGATGAGAGAACCTGCAAGAGCGATGGCGCTTCCTATGCCGAGGACGTATAGCATTAAGAAGAAGAGAACGGAGAATAACTGAAAATTGAACGAAAAATAGACAAAATAATGATAAATATGGGAATATAAGAAGAGGAATATAAAAATAAATAAAAATTATTTAAAATTTTTATTCTAGAAATAATTAAATATAATAAAAGTTTAGAGAATGATAGGACGATCAATTGTAAATTGTTTGCAACAAATTGAAATAAATTATCTTTTAAAAATTTAACTGAAAAATTTTGTACGTATTCTAATAATGAAATATTTAAATATGATATAAAAAATAATAAAAATCAATAATATAGAATAAAGATAAAGATAAAGATAATATAGAATAAAGATGATTTGCGAAAAATCAATCGTGAATCAATTTCTACAATAAATTTTCTTACCTCTTCAAAACCACACGTTTTATCGTATAAGAAAAATTGTAGAAGTGGTTACAGGGCAATTAAACGCGTACTAGATTCCTTACCTGCGGTAGTACAGTAAACTTCGCAATAGCATCTGGATAAGAGACGAAAGCAAGACCGGTTCCACCGCGGACAACGTTGCTGATGTCCTCGGTGCCCAGTTCGTGAGCTAAATTTCCAAGGATACCAAAAATGGTGAAACCGGCCATTAAACTGGTGAACGTGTCCAACGTGGTCACAACTATGACGTCTCTGAAACAAATGGTATAAAATGTAATATATGTCTAATCTAAAATCTTAATCTCTAAAATCTAAATCCTAAATCTCATCCTAAAATCTAACGAATTTATAACTAGAGTTTATGAAAAATATAAATCTGTACAAAAAATGACACGAAACGTAAAACATTTTATAGATTCATTTAAAAAATGAATCAAATCTCATAAATATAAATATTACTTTATAATCAGATTCACATGATATTGCACAAAAAATTCTCATTCATATCTCATAAATTAAAAAATAAAAAATTAATGTAATATACATACATAGGTCATATTCATAAAAATTTGATTTTGCATGTCATATCAATTTAGTAATAATCTGTAAATTAAGAAACATTGAAATATTCTACAAGAAAGAATAAATCTCAACTAATTTACTAAACATATTATGTTCAATAATAAGATATTTTAATAAATATTACATTAACTCTATAGCTATACTCAAATATACGAATCAAAAAATTGATTTTGCATAAACATTCTCTAAATTAAAAAAAAAAATATTATTTTCTATTATTCTAAAGAAGAATAATCCCAAGTAACCTGTATATATTGTGTCTGAAGTTATTGTACGAGGAATACATGACGACACCACCGAAGCAGACAGACAGTGAAAAGAAACACTGCGTAACAGCCGCGTACCACACGTGGGCATCGAACAACTTGTCCCAGTCGGGTTTGATGAAGAAAATGATCCCGTTTACGGCACCGTCCAGGGTTACCGCTCTGACCAACAAACTTATCATTATGATGTAAGGAAAGATCGCGAGGAAATAGGACGCTTTCCCTGAGCTCTTCATTCCACGTGCCAGCACGGCGAATATGCAGCCCCACGCGAGTAACAGGCATAACGTCAGCTTCCAATCTGGCAAACCGATGCCGTCATCGATGCTCTGCTTTTCTTTTAATACTGATTTTCTAGAAAAAAAAAAAAAAAGTGACTTATCAACATCAATATTAATTTTAATTTTGATATTTTTCAATTTGTGAATCCTTTTAATTCTCGAGTGCTTATTGCAGATAAGAGATATTGCAGAATATTTGCAAATTTTTGATTTAAACGTGAATTCGAATTTTATAATTTTATTCATCGGAAATTCAATTTTGGAGATTTCTTTGTATTTTTTTCAAAACATTCCAACTGTTTTCAACAATTATGTTACAGAAATTAAATTTTAACGATCTCTTAAATATAATCTTCGAGAATACTAAGAGAAAACTTTTACCTAAAGTAAAGTTCAGCGGAGGTTATCAACTCGGTACCGTTTTTCTGGCTGATGTTATAAGATCCTGCCGAATCGATGCAAGAATCTCCCCATTCTTTCAGACACGTGGACCAAGGAAGCTGAGATTGGAAACTTCCAATGAGATAGTAAAGAGTTATCGACATAAGGGAACAGTAATAAGTTCCTACAGCTATCGTGGAGAACATTTGCGCCCAGCCAACTCCTCGAAGTCCAGGTGCTGAGACAAACGACTTATTAAATCAATTAATTAAACTAACGATTGGCGAATATTTATTTATTATTACTTCTTTTAATACTCCGAATTAAATTCTTAAATTCTTAAATTCTTTTCTTTGCCGATTAAACTACCCACTACTGGATGGAAAACTATTAGACCCATTATATACTCGGGTCAAAACAACAATGATTTACGGGACGTAAACTGTAATTTAAACCTGTTACATACATCGGTTTGCTTTAAGTTGCGAAAACCGGTCCTCAATCTCGCAACTTCCTGCTCGAAATCCTTGCGTCATCTTTCGTCATTAAGAGAAAATTTGAAGAATGCATGTAATATTAAGAAATATAATGAAATGTTACTCGTTATAGTAATAAATCGAATATTAGCTTTATTCTCTTCAATCGTTTTTCTTCTTTCAAAACAATTTATAGTCAATCACCATTATTACAATAGCCTTCAATTTAATGTTTCTAAGTGTTAATAAAATTGCTAGTAAAATTGATCGAGCGTGGATTCGTTAAATTGTATAATATGTAAATATCACGTTTAATTTGCATCATACCTGCCGACCAAATTTTCACCGAAGATCTGCTGCAGAATTGGCCTATGATCATCTCAAGATAATAAAACGGTTTCCCAACGAGGAAAAGAACGATGATGTAAGGTATTAGAAACACTCCACCGCCATTTTCGTAGGCAGTGAATGGAAATCGCCAAACGTTGCCAAGACCTATGGACATGGCTATGCACGACATCAAGAATTCTAATCCATTGCCCCAGGTAGCCCTGTCTTCGTTTTCGGAGACAACCTGCAACAAAATTGGAAGAAAAAAGTTAAAAAGGGAAAAAATAAAAAAACAAGTCGCTTTTTCTTTTTTTTTTGAAAAATTTTGATGAACCTACCGTTTCCTCCGAGAGAGACAAAGAAAGTGGTAACTTGCGATCGTCTTGGATCCCATAATCGAGGTTGAACGATTTGTCCGGATACTGGAATAAAAAAATTTTCTGGATCTGCTTCATGGATCGTTACTTCGGATGATTTAATTTACCTTTTCGTCAACATCTGTCGTTGGACGTTGAAAATCAGTCGTTTCCTGGCCATTGTCCCCGATGAAGGCAGCGTTTTGTTGTCCTTGCTACGAAAAAGTTATTACAACTTTGATTCATAAAACAATTAGTCATATGTTTATGTCATTTTCGTTACATACATAAGTTCATCGTGCGTATATAATATAATTCGTTAATGTAAAATAAAGTTATGCGCAAAAATATTTCAAATATTTATAATATGCGACGAGAGCGATGGAAATGTCATAGAAAAAGTATGCAAATAATTACTCAATATTTAAATACATTCGCGTATACGCGTATATACTTTATATATACGTTTCTTTCGTAATAATTATTTTTTAAAAATTTATAATAAAATTTTTGGAAATAGACGAACATTCCACGTTATACTCTACATCAGTGAAAAACCTTTAACGTAACAAAATTACCTTTTACCGTGGCTTCAGCCAGAAAGAACCATGACACAAAATAACTAATCTTTGCATTCCTATTTGCTACCACTCAAGGACACTTTCCACGGATTGAAACTCTACACGCGATGTTAGAAGTTACAAATTACTCGATATGTATAGATTAAAATAATTTCTTATTGCGAACACATTATTTGTTTAAAATTATTATTTTATTTTTAAGCTTTTTTTTTTTAAATTAAAATAAACTGTTATTACCCACATTTATTTAATCTTATCTTTGAAAATTTTTAATAAATATAATATACTATTATAAAATAATCTTTTTTTAAAAGCTTATTCACTTCGTTAATACATAATCTCGTAAATATTCTTATCATAAATATATATATCGCTATTTAAAGACGATATTCAAATAGAAATTTCATTTTTTTCTTTTTCTTTTTCATTTTCGAAAAAGAATGAGAATACAGTATCGCATAATTACTCTCATAATTATACCACGAGTATTGTATCCACGCGATACCATGATATTAGCGATAAACATAATTGTGTCGAAGCTGCATACTTGTCGATATATGTACACTGCTTAATCATCAATACGTTCGAAACATCGTTGTAAATGATTTGTCATTTCGCATCGTGCGATATTTCAAATAGTTTCCAAGGCATTCGTGAAAACATAAATCGAAATAATGTAATCACGCGATACCAATGTTGCGTACGAGCTATGTATGGTCTATTTAACGATGAAATATATAGAAAGACTGGCGGATTTTAATCCATTGCAATCCAATATGGCGATCTGATTTCTAACCTAAGTATTGCTCAAGATCTATTTACAAGAGTGATTGCGAGAGTAATTTCGAATTAATAATTAAAAATAGAAAATTTGTTTTGTTTTTTTAAATTTCAATATTTCAATCGAAATATATTAATTTATATATAATTTTTCTCTACTATGTATATTACTTTACTTTACTTTGTAAACTGTTGATCTAACTTTCTGAAATAAAATTTTATATTTGTTAATTTTGAGTTTGCTTTTTTAAAATATATGTAATCGTGACATAGATATTTTTGTGTTTAAGCGTCATCATTATCTCGGAAAAATCTAGTAACCCAGTTTCTAGTAGAAGTTAATTGTATTTAACTGATGTTAAATATAATTATAAATATGTTTAACGTTTCGAGAGTTAAGAGATTTCTCAATTATTATTTAACATTTATCGCGAAATATTAGCAGAAGGAAAAGAAATTTCATCAAGAGAGAGAAGAAAGTAATAAAGAAAACTTTCACGATCCATTTACATCTTTTTGTGCGTAACATTACAACATCACGAAAGTAATTGTGTTTTGCTTTCATATTTATTCTCTCCCTCTACTAATATTTTGCGTAGAGTTAAATAAGAAGTTTCGTATAAATAGCGAAGATACTGAGAAATTTTTATATCTAAAAATATTTTTTTCTAAATCTTAATTTTTATCGAGACAGGATTCAATATCTTTTTAATCACATTTTTTTTATTATGAAATTAAATTCATAAACAAACAATTGCCATAACTAGAACAAATATCTATCTACAATCATATTAATCCTGTTTAACATTTGATAAAAAATTTTATGTAGAACGTTACATTCGAGATTGAGAAATCTTTCTTTTTATGCAACAATTATTAATTTTTCATATTGATACGATCAAAAAAACATTATTCTTTTATAAAATATTTTTGAATATGTTTAAAGAAAATTATACGAAATTCATTTTTTCTTTATTATTAGATTCGAACGATTATTATTACTTTCAAATATTTCTCAATAAAAGAAAAAAATTCGAAATTTAATTAGATACTATATTTGAGCAATTAAATTTTCAATCAATGAAATCTTTTTAATTACCAGGAACTTGACTAATGGAAAAACCAATTGAATTGATGATTGGTTTTTTTTAATAATTCTTAAATAGCTACGTCATCAACTATATCTTATTCATCTCTAAACCACGAGTTATGGAACTTTTTGTCTCGAATCTGCTAAACATTCTTTTTATAAATATCAGTCTATCGTATTGTAATAAATCTTTTTATTAAATTTTATCGAATGTTTCATGGTATGTAGAATCATATATTTGAGATTTATTTTAAAATCGGAACGAGAAGTCAAAGAAAATGATGGATTCATCAGAAAAATCATGAAAATTATCAAAATTCGATAAAATTATTGATAATATCGTGAAATTAAAAAAAAAATTCGAATATCGCTTTGACGAACGAAGTTAAATAACGATCTAAAAAGATGATCGATGATCTGGAGCAATTAAATAGACTACTGATCCACAAGATCAAGTGGAAGATCAAGTTCTTTTTTTGTTAAAAAAAGTGATACGTTGATGAATTTAATTATCATGGATTTTTTTTACAATAAATTATTCTTCAATTTTGAAACAAGAATATAATTTCTAGATTTTGAATTATAGAAATATTATAATTTTTTAATAAATACTTTTTGAAGTTATAAATTATTAATTATTATTTTAAAATAGCATAAATAACGAATCAACAATGAAGATATTATATATATTTTCTCACGTTATTTTATTCACATTTTCATTTTCATTATTTTGTCTTATTTATATGTTGATTTTTTCATTCTTTTAGTCTCGTATATGATTTTTTAAAAAAGAATTTTTATTTCCATATTTTTAATATCTTCATAAACATTTTTTGTGTTAACTCTTTTAATCAAAGTTGTTCTTAATTAACGGAAGATTCACATATATAAAACTTTGAGATTTTCTTCATCCGATTATATACAACAATTTAGTTCCTCCTCAAAGCGCACAATTTCGTTACATCATATTTGCGTTTCAAATTACTATCAAAATTTGATCAAAATTTAATACTAAACATTCCAATATTTCAATAAATGTCTAATAAAAATGATATAAGATAAGCTTAATCAAAATTTTTCAACAATCATTATTACATCGTAGAATTCATCCATTGCAAATTAACATATTATCTGCTATTGAATAAAAATCTTAATTACGAAAAATATTTTATTTATTTTATTCAATGAATCGTCAGATTTATTGAAAGCAAAATAAAAAGATAGATAATTGAATTTAGAAA
>NW_006263547.1:509098-509464 GCF_000469605.1 Apis dorsata | reverse complement strand
AATTTTTTAATTAGAAAAAAAAAAAAAAAAAAGAAAAAGAAAAAGATACCTTCTTCATCCTGATAGATCGACCGGTAATGTCGTGGCGCGTCGCTTTGGAGGAAAACCGGATATCCGATCTGGTGGCTGGGAATGAGTTTCGACGACGTGAAACGCGCGGAGTATCTCCAACTTATAACACTGTGACATCTATAGCAACGATCGCGACAGGTACACCACCTTCCCGAGGATCAAACTACACTGAGTTGCGATCAGCTGCGCCACGTTTGACAGGAAAGTAATTGAAGTAGGGGATCGTGAGCTTAAATTTGATAGGAATGGGGGAAACACGCGGTTCCCATCTTCCCCCCATGTATTCACCTGTAT
>NW_006263547.1:508451-509000 GCF_000469605.1 Apis dorsata | reverse complement strand
CTCTCTCTCTCTCTCTCTCTCTCTCTCTCTCTCTCTCTCTCCTTGCCGAAATTTTACCAAGAATCGTACTTGCTACCATCTCGTTTGCCTCGATTTATCATCGAATTCCTTATTTTTATATTTTATGTAAATTTTTCTTACATTTTTTTTTCTTCTTTTTCTTTTTTAAAAATTAATCAACGATTATATTCTATATTTCGATTGATACTTTTGCCATTTTCGTGATTGTTTTAGTTGTTTAGCGTTATATCTGAAAATTAATCGAGCATAATTTAATAAATTGTTAATAATTAAATCGAATTAGTGAATGATCATGCATAATTTTTCGAAAATTTATTTATTAACGTTTAAGATTTATGCTTTAATACGGATTCGTATAAATTTTCCTTCTTTGTTAATTCGCTCGTACTGCTGCACATGCTTGTTATAGGAAATGCTTAAGAAAAAAAAGAACAGGGACCTTGAATGTCTCTTGACGTCATTATAAACGAGCGAATCAGGAAATTGTTCGTAAAACGATTTAGATTTTTTTTAATTATTAGAAAAATT
>NW_006263547.1:501583-508369 GCF_000469605.1 Apis dorsata | reverse complement strand
ATTATTTAATAATTAAAATTCTAATAATATTAGAAAAGATAAAATTATCGAATGTTATTATACACACACATATATATAAATATATATATAAATATATATATACATATATGAATATTGTAGTAAGATGAAAGAGAATGATCTCGATAAAACAGAATTATTTCAAACAGGAAATCCAAGAACTGAATGTCCTTAATGAATCTTGCTCGATTGCAGATATCTCGCATCAAGGATAAATATATAAATAACGTTAGCTTCTATAATTAAATATAGAAATATTGAAAAAAAAAAGGAAACAGAAATAAATGAATTTTATACCTGGAATTTTTTTATGAATTATTAGTCACGATGATTTAAAAATCCTGCACTTTCTCCTTTTTGATGTATTTTTTTTTTTTGTAAGTTTATTACGATAATAAACGTAATTGCTAAAAAGAAGAAAATTTAATTATAATGATCAAAATAATAATGGTCAATAGAAGAAATTTTTTTCAATTAATTTTTCTTTTCTTTTCTTTTCAATTTAACTTTTTCCAATACTATGTTATCGCGAGTTCATTGTAATATGTAAAATGCATGTTTATATATACTTTTTAAATTAACGCGACTCAGGCATTCCGTTTTTGTTAATTTTTGACTTAAAGAAAGAAATTTTTTTCGATTAACTTATATACGTTTATAATTTGATTGATAATAAAATAATTTTATTAATAGAATATATAAAAATTTATAAAAAATAATGACAATCCTGTGTAACCTTCAACAATAGTTAAAGAATTAAAAATATTAAAGTGAAAGTGAATCACGAACCAGTTGTATCTGACGGAAACTGGTTAATTTTAATTATGATTACCTGAAAAAGATTCTTCTTTTTTTTTTAATATTCATGTATGATTAAATTTATTCATGAATTTAAGTTCATCGATCTCAATGAACGAAGAAATTATAGGAAAAATTGAATGAAAATTAGAATCAAAGAATAATTTGAAAAGAAATCAAATTTAATTTAATTTAAATTTATGAAGATTGATATTATTAATGTTATGATATTTGAAAAAATTTTTATTAAATTCTAATTAAAAAATTTTTTTAATTTTCTATGACTATTAACATTTATAATAAGTATAATATTTTATTATATTATATTATTTATACGTAATTATATAACGTAATAACGTTATATAGTTAGTAAGAGTCAATTTTATTGAGTTCCATTACCATGTTCTTTGTGCAGTCATGAATTGTACATTATTCTTTGCACAATTAACGCAGTAATAAATCAAACTAAAGAATGTTATCAGTTGTTACGATCGTAACATTTCTTTTAGTTTGTCACAGGATGTCCATTACTAAATTCGTTATACTGTACTATTTTTTACAGTATCAATTGAAAGAAAACTTAAATCATACATTATATTACAAATTAAATGTTAAAAATACTTGATTTTAAATCAACTTTGTTATTTTAAATTAATATATCATGAAGTAATACAAACGATAATTATAATACAATGATCAATAAACACTTATATTGTAATTATATAACGATGGTTTAAATATTTAATTATTAATTTAGACAAAGAAACAATAAAATTAATTATTAAATATCGACAAAGCATCTCTAGAACGCATAAATATATAGAGCAAGTTAGATAAGAAAAGGAAATAGTTAGAAAAGGACAGAGATAGGTTAAAAATATTGAAATCAGCGCCATCTTCAGAGTGCCGCAAATGAAACTCACAAACAAAGGACAGAAAATAGAGCGAGAGAGATAGAGATATAAGAATTGACGCTCAACGCCATCTCTCGAATAATAGAGATACTTCTTCGACAGGATAAGGTAGAATAAGAATTGACAACCAACGCCATCTCTTGACTGATAAAGATACTTCTTTAATAGGATAAGGTAGAATAGGAATTAACAATCAGCGTCATCTCTCGATTGATAAAAATACTTCCTCGAAAAAGATAAGGTAGAATAAGAATTAACATTCAACATCATCTCTCAACTAATAGAGATACTTCTTCGAAAAGGATAAGGTAGAATAAGAATTGACTATTAGCGCCATCTCCCGAAAATCTTTAAAAATAAAGATGTTCGTAACATTCGTTAGATGGTGCTGAATGTTAATTCTTATATCTCTGTCTTTATCACACTATTTTCTGTCCTTTGTTTGTGAGTTTCATTTGCGGCACTCTGAAGATGGCGCTGATTTCAACATTTTTAACCTATCTCCGTCTTTTTCTTACTATTTGCTTTCCTTGTCTGTTTCATGGAGAGAATTTATGCGCTAAGAGACACAACTTAATATCTGATTAACTTTATTATTTTTTTTTTGTCTAACTTATCGATTAAAAATCTTAACAGAGATAATATAATAATTTGAATTTTCTAAGAGAATATAAAATATTAAAATATTTTTTGTTCAATCAACATAATTTGGACAAAATTAATTTTATTTTTAATTAAATTCGAATTGTCAACATTTTATTGGTATTTGTGAATACCCTTTATTTCGATCGTGGAAAAGAACAATTACATTTATTCTCATGTCATGTACACGTGTATAAAGTAGATGTCTTTTATCAGAATACATGGGCAGCCGCTTATATTGAACAAGCAAAAGGCGAAGGAACTTTCAATCGGATATTTTTTTTTTTTCTGCACTTTATTCAGTGGGATCAATGTTCACTAATCGATGCAATTATTATATATTATATATATTTATATATTAATATATATTTTTATAAAATAATCAAAGTAAATCAATGAAATCTCATTTTTTTTTTACGTTTAATTAAAAATTTTCTAATATTTCGTTCATCTCGCATTTACGTATTTCATACAAAGTTCTTCTCCATTGTTTTTTTTTCTTATCACAATAAATTAAAAATAATTTCGATCAGCGAACGTTGATTCACATAATTTTTGATACGAAGGAAAACAAACTCGAAACTCAAGCAACTACAAAGTGCGTAGATAAGAGTACAAATTATACGAATAGCCTATAGATTTGCCTTTTGTGTAGACGAATTTATTATAAAAACGATTAATATTTTTCTCACGAATATCCTCGTGATTTTAACTTCTAAATAAGATTCCTCGTCGTCGTAAAAATCTCGATTCTTACGAGAAAGTCGACGAAACTTCCTGTAATCGTACGCTATGAAAACGAGAATGGTGCAAGAAAACTGGATATATCCTGTTTCAAAAAAAATGTACGTTGGAAACATTTATATGTATATATATATGTGCTATTCATAAATACAAAGACAATTTATTCTTTCATACTTAAAGCTTGCACCATTCTCAGATATTCTTAAAGATTGAGTAAAAGATTGGATTGTGAAATTATTTACATATAGGCGAAGTAAGTACTTTTTTTAAATCGATCACACAACGACGATACACACAATTCGTGTCTTTGAACTTTGTTTAAACGAGGATTATAATTATAATCCTAAATTAATGTGAAACGTTGTACGTTTATGATCGTTACATCTTTATCGACTAGCATAGTGGACTTAATAATAAATAATCACTCTCGAAGTGGCACGATATATTTTGATATTAAACAGATTCTCGATTCGAAAATAATCTTCATTCCGGTCGTTTCGTCATTGCACAATCGGTACAAAACATAAAATTTTTCATGACTAGAATCATTTTAATAGAGACTTTATCGAGATCTTTCATCTCTTTTTTGCATCCTTTCAATACCTTTTATTTAAAAAAAGAAAAAAAAAATTAAGAAAAATTCGATCAAAATTCCATTTAAACAATTTAAAATAAATTATTGTTTAAACTCGTGATAAAATTATGAATCTGTACAAAGTTCTGGACAAACGTTCATCCGTTCGTTGAGTATTTTCATAAAATTAATTATCTATTAACGATCGTTCATTAAAAATGTTTCAATCACAAATGACACAATTCCATCCTATCGGGGATGGAAACTCTAGCATTCTCGAGAATATCTCGAGATAATTCCACTTCACTCCCCGCAATTACTGGTTCGTCAAGTTTCCAAGTTGAACATTGTTTCCTTATTTTAATTAGCGTAGATTCTCGCTCGCGACGTATAACGTTGCAGAATAGTTTCTGAACTTGATATACGCCCTAATAGTAATATAATATATAAAGTACTAGTTTCGTTTCGAAATTTCTATATCTATGTAATATTGTATCCTCTTTCTATACGAATAAGTATATTTAGATAAATATTTTTTTTCATTAAAAAATTGTTTATCGGTTAGTAAAAAATAATTCGGAATATTATATATTCTTTTTTTTTTCTTTTTTTTTTTTTTTAAATTCGAAGACGAAGTTATCGAAGAGGGTAGAAAAATACGGTATAAAATATAAACGTGATATAGGTATATATAGATTTTGGTTTGATTGTACGATATTATATACTGTATTATGTGATTTCTTAAACACGACATTGAATCAACTTACACAAAAAGCTTTTTTTTTTTTTAGAATTTTTATGCAAAATTGATTTCGCCACGAGAGAGATTTTTCGACTAATCTTCGGATGGTCCCGGGTTCAATAAGGTATTTCAAACTTCGTGATACAAAAATAGGTTGTAAGAATAGTGATTATCAGTTAGTTAAATTATTATGCAATGTTCAACCACGAGTGTATTGTTGGAACCAGTTAGAGGATAATTGGATATCGAGGTGCATCCTTTGTTTTCAACTTTTAATTGATGATTCATTCGTTCGAACCCACGCACAAAAAGTTAATACACGTTTGAGCGTGAGAAAAAAACTTTCTGTTCATTCGTATTTCAACAATTATTTATTGAAAAATAAAGCACGAGAGTATTACTCCTTTTTATATACGATATGATATAATCACATCCTATTCGAAGATAGAATTTAAGTCAAAAGTTTGAGTTTTAAGGGAAAATAATTCATCGTTATGTATTCTCATTTCGAAAATCAGAATCAGAATCATTAAACCATACGTATCATTCAAATGCACCACGATATTCAACTTTTCATTCGCAACGATCGCAAAATGCACGCGAAAAGCTCGAGCCATCTATCGTCTCGAAGCATCTCTTTTCTTTCTATTTTCTTTTCTTTTCTTTTTTTTTTTTTAACTTCGATCATCGAAAGTTAATCGCTCGAGACGTGTCTTGGAAACGATTCCTATACGACACAGAATCGAGTCTTTTTTAAATCATTACGTTCCACTCGATCACAAAAATATTCTCTCGCGATCGATGATCGTTCGATAAGGTAATCGTTTTAATAATTAAAAAAAGATCAACGGCCGATGATGGTCGGCTCGTCGGCCATCGCGATCTCCTCGGTGGGCGCCTTGTCCCTCTTCCGCTTCCTGGAGAACAGCATGAAGGCGCATCCGGCGAGAAGGTTGCACAGGAACACGATCCACGCGAGGATCAACGAGAAATTGTACTTGAGGATCGCATCCTTTGGGAACGTTGTGTGCACGTGTTTGCTCTCGAACTCGATCGAGGAGAGGAGAACTTGTATCACCACCATGTTGCACGCGGCTGCAACCAGGTTAAACGTTCATCCAAACTCTCGCCCCGGGACAGGAACAATTGGAAAGGAAAAATGTGCTTCAGGATCTCATGTTGGATCTTTGAATCATTTTTTCAAATAATTAATACATAAATAATACATAAAAAATTTTAAGTAGTTAAGTAGAACTAACTTTTAATCGAAAAATAATGTGTCTTGGAAAGATATTCGATATGCATATATAGTTTTAAATAATTAGAAAAGAGAGAGAGAGAGAGAGAAGGGTAGAGTAATTGGGATTAATTACCGCTAATGAAATGTATTCCACCGGCCAATCGCTTGAACATGTATCGTGGGTTGCGGAACGTGTAGATGGAGAAGAAAAAGCCCATCACCATCACGAACAGGCTGATTAACGCGAACGATACCTGTGTCCTCGAATAATCTGCGTGAGTGATAAATTCATGGATACGTGGTTAAAAGATTAAAAAAGGGACGTACTTTCCTTTCTTTTCTATAATTAATTACCGATCATTCGATCACACAAGTAAAATTAATCGAAATTTGAAGTTGAAGTTGGTCCTTGCGTAGATCTTTTCATCTTGTATTTCTTTTGTTTTTGCTTAAAAAAAGATCTTTAAATCCAATTCTGCTATTGGATTTATTATTGGAAGATCATACGAATAATAATTTGAAATTTGTACGTTTTGTTGTAAAAAAAGTGAACGGTTCAAAAGATGGATTCGATCAATTTGGCTTCCAAGCGTCAGTATGGAATGTAAAGTGTCGGGATACATAATAATTCAGCATGTATTAAGTATATTTAAAAAAAAAAGAAAAAGAAAAAAAAGAAACGTGGAAATCATCACGAAGAAAAAAAAGATAAAAAAATAAAAAAAAAAGATATTATTTCTGAAAAAATTATACTCTTCTTCCTCTTCTTCTTTCTCCATTCCTTTTTTTCATCCATTCTTTTCTTTCTTCGAGTATCGTTCATCTACACAACAATTTTTGATATTTCCCCCCCTCCCGTCCCAGAAAAGAAAAGGAAACAATTTTTCCAATTACGTCCACTTTCGCGTATGCGTATCTTCGAAGACAATTCATATCCTGAACAAACCGTTCTCCGTCTATTTTAAGAAAATGATTCTTTCAGAAAGAATTTAAAAAAGAAGAGGAAAAAGAAGAAGGGGAAGAAAAAAAAGAAACGTAAGTAATTTCACTTACTGACTACTGTATTTAATCCCGGATTCAATTTGAACTGTTTCTCGGTCGGGAACATATCCTG
>NW_006263547.1:489911-501386 GCF_000469605.1 Apis dorsata | reverse complement strand
TTTTTTTTTTTCTTTCTTTTTTTACTGCAGTTTTTATTCGCAAGTTTGATGTATGAATCGGAACCCGTTAAATCCCTCGCCGGTTTACCGTAATCACCCTATCAATCTTCATTCCTCTCACACTCTTCCACCATTTACTATTTTCTCATCCTGGTTATCTTATTTCTTTTCTTTTTTTTTTCCCATGGAACGCCTCTCCCGTCCGTGTCCCGCGTCACGGTAAGTTATTTTTACGCCTCAGCCTTTGAACGAGGGCTGGAGAGACAATAAGAACGTGATCAATATTTATACCGTATGATATTTAATCCTCCCCGATCATCCGAGGTCGTCAATTTATCCGATCCTTTTCGAATCCGTGGATCGTCGCATCTTTTATCGAAGAATAATTTTTACCTCTCGATTATGAAAAAAAAAAAAAATAAATAAATAAATAATTGCTATGAATTAACTAGAAAATGTATTCATCGAGGAATGATCGAGAATTTTTGCGTAAAAATTTTTGTTTCGAAGAGATTAGATGTCGATAGAAATTAGATATCATTTTATTGAGGAATGATCGAGAATTTTTGCGTAAAAATTTTTATCTCGAAGAGATTATGAAAAGATATCGAAAATCTTTTATTAAGGAATAATATCAAGAATTTTTGTGTAAATATTTTTGCCTCGAAAAGATTACGATATCGATAGAAATTGAACGTTGTGAGATATTTGAAAAACGAAATGTATTTTTAATTGAGGAATCATCAAGAATTTTTGTATAAAAATTTTTGCCTCGAAAAGATTACGATATCGATGGAAATTGGATATTGTGAGGTGATTGAATGATTTGAAAAATGAATTGTTCTTTCATCGAGGAATAATTAAAGGATTTTTCTGTAAAAATTTGCGTACCTTATAAATGTTATCGTAGTGGTAAATTGATTAGATATTACGTACGTTTCATTGAAAAATAATTAAATAATTTTTGCGCAAAGTTTACTAAATTTAGGAAGATTGATTAAAGATGAAAGGGAATGATCGGTGTTCGGGCAATTTACGATGATATTACAGTTGTCTAATTTGGTGACTGTGACGTACGCATGATGAAACACACGTGTGGAACAGTGAATGTGACGTGTGACAAGTGAGCGTAGGCCCACAGACGCTGACACAAACGTGATTAACTACAAAGAGCGAAACTAGGTTTGTTGCAGCCTTTGAATCTAAATCAAAAATTTTTTAAATCTACCATCATTCAAAAAAAGAAAAAGAAATAGAACAATTACGAAGAAGAAATAAAAAAAAAAAAATCGAATCAAAACGATTGAAAACGATCGAACAAAAAAAATCACTTTTACTCGATGCGAAAAATCTTTGAAAGAGAAGTCAAAGTAGACGTAGATTTTTATTTGAAGTTAGTCATCCTGGTGCAACGAAGTAAACGAAGTATAAATTAAATTACCCAAGAGAGAGGTCTATAAAATCGGGTTTGGTTCATCGAGGTATGGTAAATCTCTTGATGACATAGTGGATGAACATCCACTATGCTTCTTTAACCGGAGCTACGAAATAAATTAAAGCGTATTTCAACGTGATAAAAATTCGACGTAAAAAAAAAAAAATCCCTAGAAATAACCCTAAATGGCAAAAGGAGAAAGAAACATCGAAGAAACATTTTTATACACGCGATATATTAAAACGTGATATATTAAACGTATTGCGAAAGATTTGTTTACACGACACGATATTTTATTCCTCCATTAGATTCTATTTAAAGCCCACGAATAGAATAATCATTCCACAATATGTTCTTCTCAACTAGATATATCATCCATGGATATCATCGAGCCCGCCTTTTTTGAAACGAAGCCATCGCGATCTCCGCTATCCTCGTGCCACCCCTTCGATTTAATTTAGCGATCAGAGAGATTTTTCGTGAACGTGTTTTTTTTCCTGGAGGATGTTTGAAACGTTACGACTCGTTGCACTTTTCGAGAAATTCGTCCATAATTCCGAATCAAGCGTTCACCAATTATTGGGAAAGCGCGGGAATTATTCGAGCCAATTACAAACAGATATTTGGCCACCATTGGGGAGAATTTTCATTTTCTTTCGCAACTTCGATTTAAACTCTGTAAATTTAAATTATTTTTACAAAATTCTGACGGACTTCTTCTTCTTTTACGAATAATTAAGAGACAAAAATAAAACTACCCTCTCGAATCACTTACAATTTACATTTCCATCAATCTGGGGACTTTTCTCTGAGAAAATTTCGAATATTTTGCGGAAGGATGAAAGAAAATTAGCCGAAATATTAGTGAAAAATATGTGAAAATTTGTTTTCTTAGAGAAGACTTACCGAAGGGGATCAATTTGGTGGAGTTTTCAGATTCAGGTGCTATCCCTTGAATACAGCCTCTCCAGAGACCCATATTCTTGTAGATTAATCTTTTTCCTTTGGCGGGGTCACCGATTGGTAAACCGTTCTTATCCGGGGCTTCGATCGTGAACCAATGATTAGTTCCAATGGCGACCGACCATATGCACACCGACAGACCCACGAGGACCGTGCAACCGAGGAGGATTCGCCTCTCGAATATAACCTGCACACGCAATGAAATTTAAGAACGCGTTCCACTATAAATTATCCTTGACAAATTAAATTGAAAATTTTCATGATACTCTATAATATAATATCTTTTTATTTAAGAAAGAGAAAAGAGTTTACTTTGATTACTAGTAATAAAATTATTTCTTTTCTTCTCGCTTATAATTTCGTTTCGTACAGAAAATATCCTCGACCTGTTTAAAAAATTAGAGAAAAGAGTTATAATTTTATCGCGATAACTTGAAAAAGAGAATGGGGAAAAATTGTGTGTGAGAGAGAGAGATGTATAATAATTGTACCTGGTTGTATAAAGCTTTCATTCGACTCGCCATTTCGTCCAGTTCGCCTTCGAATTCTAGAAATTTCTATTCGGCAGCCTTCCTCCTCTTCCTTTGTAGGATTAAATGTCGAAATTAACGCTCTGCCATATTGCGTTTTTAAAAGCGCGGGTCAAAGCTCGTTTCAACAGGAACAAATATTTGAGGAAATGTTACTTTTATTATGAGTGCACTGTCCAATTAAATTTGTCGTTTTTTCAATTATCGAAGAATATTCTCGATATTAAAATTTATTTTTTACATTTATATACGAATCTTAAATTTATTTAATATTTTATAGAGAGCGACATTTTTTTGTCTTTCAATGTTTTCCAAAATTTTTCATATTTGGGTTAAATCTTAACAGATTGATCTAATTTATCGTTTTTGGATTTATATTTAGCACGTAGCTAAATCTCGTCAAAACTTTCTTTTACATAATTTATCAAACGTCTGCTTTTTTTACAGGAAATATTCTCGTACGTTTCACGAAGCTGCTTTTTCAAAGATTTCTGTTCTCTTCTTTAATTCTCAAACGTTGTCTTCATTATTTCTTTCGAGCATCCATTTCGACTATTTTTGTCGCTTTCCTCGGTTACGTTCCACTCGGTGGCTTCCATTTCCTTTCCTCTATTTCACGTATCGATTTTATTATTGTCGATCCCCTTGTGATTCTTTTTCGAAAAAATATTCCTTACCAAATTATTTGTGTATTCTCTCTTGTATTTATCTCTTCTCTGTTCACTTCGTGGAAAATATATTTTCTTTGGAAACACCTGTGAACAAGGCAAAATGAAAATTGATGAAAAGTTTGTGAAGGATCGAACAAAATCGATAAGAAAAAATGAAAATGCGCTTTGCCAACAAATATCGAACGCGTATGTATCTTTTTGCAACTTGTAATGTAAATATTTGGCACGAAATTCAAATTTCCATGTGGATCTTGGCTTCCTTTATCGTGATTAATATTCCATTATTGCATTAAAATTGGCAATTTTGTTAGATCAACGCAACAAGTATATTGGTATACAAGTGGAATGTATGAAAATTTGAAAAGAAAATTTGAAAGAATATAATAATAATAAATATAAATTTTCTTCTATATTTAATTTTCCATCGAATTCTTCGTAATTTTTTCCTTCTAAGATTATTATAATAATTAATCTATCAATAGAGAATATTCGAAACGTAATTCCAATTTAATCGTAAAATTTAAGAGAAAGAAAAATATGGTAAAATTCATTAATATTTTTATTTCAAAAATTAATTGTAATAATTAATTCGAAATATTTTATCTCTTGGTCGCACAATATGTAATAACAAATTATTAAGTTATTATACAATTAACAATAAATTAATTGAAACCAATTTTCCAATGAAATACGAAAGATGAAACACAGAACAAGTGTTTTCTCAGCGGACAAATAAAGAGAGGACAGCAATTACATAGGACCTAAAAAGTTCTCGTTTTCGAGAATAAGAAACTGGAAGAAAGAGACGCAAAGTACGTGGATGTCCTGAAAATAATTTGGCAAGGAACCTTCTGTCGAAATCTTCTATCATTATTTCGTTTCCCGTCTCCTTTTAGAAGGTTAGCTTGTCAATGTCTGAACGAAGAAGCCAAATTAAATAACACGCTATGCCAAGTGTAAGATTTTCTTGTCAAATATCAAATCTCTCGAGATTATTGCAAAGAATAATTTGGAAAACGTGAGATGAGGACAATCACTCTGAACAACGAGTTCATTGTTCAAGCATTATTCGTTTCTTTGTTTGTTGTTTCTTTGTTTCGAAATTTTGTCCATCTTTGCAAACTGACTTTTTTTTTTTCTCTCGAATTTTATCGATCACTTTTCCTCTCGTTTTTTATCGATAGAATACGTTCGTCGAACGGGATATCAGATTTATGAATTTATATGGAAAATAATATTTTCACGAATATGATTAAAGTTGATTTATTTCTCAAATATCGTAATAAGCGACTATACACTTTGAATCATTTGCATATCATGGAAATTTTCATGCGGAAATTCTGCATAAATGCATAAATGTCCTGCATGTGTATGTAAATCGTGATTCAATGGAATTAACGTACGTTCTTTATTAAATCGATGGTTCGAATAATTTTTCAAATTATTAATCATAGGAAAAAATTTGATAATAAACTTTGTATCTTACACATTTACTTTGAAAGGTATTGCACGTGAAAATGGCTACAAGTCGTGATCGAAGAACAATAAGTAGAACCTAATGATAAACTTAAAATATACTAATGATAAGATTAAAAGAAAATTTGAAATTCGAATTTAAGGAACAATTATCGATCTGAGAATCGTGATCTCCCAAAATTCTACAAGTTTTCTTTTATTTTCCTTTGATTTATTTGCAAATGCAACGCGGGGAGAACGAATATCGAATAAAAATGAAAATCTTAAAAATTATAATACGAATAGCGATGAAAGTATATGGACGTTGAAAATTTGAATAATTCAGATTTGAGGAACGAAAATAGACGGGTGTTCGGATCTAGAGCCACGTGAACAAAACTTACAGATTATAAAGTAGAATATTTATGTATTTCTTTTTATATTTTTCCAGTTAATCGGTCTATATTCGTGAGAGCGTGGATCGCGCACAGGGAAGAGAACAGAAGAGCGAGAGGTGTATTGACAAAATTTAGAAATTTAGAATCTGAATTTGGCAAGAACGGCAGATTACCATTGTACGAATCGAAAACTTATTTTCCTTTGTTTCGTAATCCTAGATGAAATCTCCAACGAAATGATGCGTTGATTAAACTTTTTCCAAACGATTAATTCGTGTTTTGGCATGATTCACGAAGAACGAATAGTCGAAGATTGCATTTAAATTCAGATCATATAAATTTAACGCGTTTAATATATTTATGCGCGTATGTAAAAGTAATTGTATAATATCGTTGTACAATGTTGCATAAATGAGAGAGGAACGTCCGACCTATGGTATCCGTTTTCACTTGTTAGCTCTCGTTCGTTAAATATCAGCATTGGAATAACGAAGTATTGATAATTATTAATTTAATTATTAATAAATATTATTAAATATTAAAACATACATATCGTTGGTATACGAAAATAAGGGTTTAATTATTATGCTATCGATTAAAATTTTAATTAAGTTTGCTCTTAGTATCTATCTGATAAGCGAAACGTATCTACTTTAAAACGTATCGTAATAGTTTCGTTAAAAATTAATTAAATGCAGAAATATTCCATCTTTGGAGGAAGATTTAATCAACGCGAGGAATATGATGGTTGAATAGTTTTCTAATATCTGAGATTGATGATGGAATTAATCAGAATAAAAATAAATATTTTTATAAAAATTTGAAATGAAGGTATTATTTAACTTGGCAGATTTTCTTCTATCGAAGCTATATTTTATTACAAATGAAATGCGATCTTATAAAAAGTATTCATCGTATTTAAATGGGAAATAAAATTTAATCAATTCTAAAATAATTTTTCTAAACAAATAATAAATTAATATCATTCTTGAAGGATCAATAGATTTTCATATTTTAATATCGATATTAGCCACGAAACGATCACACGAATGAGACCGCTATTAACAGGTCAGAACGATCAGACCAAAAGTATCTCAAAGCTTTCGGTACGTCGATGGATATGTTTATCATAGAGCAGATGTAGACGAGAATTTACGAGACTCGTGATAAACGATCTTCGTGATCAATCCGTATACGTGAATCGCTATACACAATCACGTCATTCCATTTCTCAATTAACCATTTTTATCGAGTTTATCAATTAAAATCGATTAAATTCGAACCCAACCGAAAGATATTTCTAAGATCTACTTTTCTAAATTGCAAACAATAAATAAATAAACTCGTATTCTTAATAAATTCTCGTTAAATTTTCCTTCCTACATTTCCCTTCATCTCTCATATTTCTTATTATAAATTCATCAAACAAGTATTTTACTAAACGTTACTAAAGTTACTCGAAGATGATTATGTTTTTTGCGAAAACAAAAATTGTTCCAATTAAATTAAAGTACACATCTTTTATAAAAATGGCAGATAACTTTATTAACAAAACCATCACGAGTAATTTTCAATAGTACGGCACGTATTATAGCGAGGATCGGAAGGCATAGAAGGCGAGGAATTATCGGCATTTGGCCTAGTTTTTTTTTTTTTTTTTTGCAAAACACGTCTCCCCCTTCCCCTCTCCCTCTTTTCCCTTCCATCCAGCATTAATGAACGTGGTTTTCACTTCTCTCCCTCCTCTCCTTTCCCTTCTTTGCGCGTAAAAGCATTCCATTTTTTCACGAATATTATCAATAATTCGATTTCCCCGATTTTAGAACGGACATAACCTTATTTCCATCCGGGCCGCGTGGCTTTCTCTCCCCCGTGAAACGAGAGTCTGGTTTTCGTTACAAAATTAGAATCACTGTTTAGTTCATTAATTTTGCAACGGAGCAAAAGATTGTAGCTTGACTGACACCCGCTAGGAAAAGCTAACACAACTAAAAATAAAGACAATAATCTCGTAGCCGCGGATTTTCGTAAATTTTATTTCGTAAATTCGTGTCGAGGATCGAGGCATGGTGTATCGATTCGAAGGCGGCTCGATCGAGAATATTCTTTGAATGAAAACGAAAGATTTGAAAACAAATAGGGGGGAAAAATGAATCGGAATTTGTTGGCATGAACGATCACGAATAATACGACATACCTCGCGTTACGTATAAATAGTTGTATAGTAGTGCGCAGATTGCAAAATTTTCTATATCCGTGTAGAAAAGCGTCTAGAAATTTTACAATATTTCTCTGTTTTATTAAACAAGAAACGAGACACGAAATTGAAGCAAACGATTTTTGTCGCTTCGGGAAATAAACTGGTAGCGTTATTTATTTATGGAACACCATGGACGAAGTGGAGCGCATTAATATCTTTCCTATCCTTGCCTTCATTATGTACTTTGCCCTAGTTCAGTGCCTAGTAATATACATAGACTTGCGTATCGAGTAAGTGGTAACAGATACCAGCTTATTTCCAAGTCGATCGTGGATTTGCAATCTTTAGCTGAGACTGAAAGAACAATTTGAACAATCCATCAAATCAAATTGTTAAAAATATCTAAAAAAAGAAAAAAAAATCACGTAAAATTTTCATATAAAAAAATCCCGATAAAAAGAAGAAGTAAGCTGATTGATGAATTTGATAATAAGTTTCGAAGGGAAAAATAATTATCAGATTTTACTGTATAATGATCATCGAAATTGCTGATCTCTGATCTCTGATCTGATGTATTATTAGATAGAATAAAGTATTGTCCTCGTGAACGAGGAGAATCGTTATCATCGTATCTACTTGTTTCATCGTCGTGTTCCATAGTTCAACCCTTTCTTCGTATAGACTAGATATCTCGAGCGATTTTACATGTGCAACATTCTCGGCTCGATGTCACGAATGAATAATATAAGCTCGCACGAGACCTCTCCTAGTCGGACGATTTTAGATTAAAATTCGCTCGCCAGATATTTTTGGGATGCGAAGACGATGCGTTAAACGTGGAATGAGAATTTTACAGATATTTAAACTTTTCTTCATCGAAACATCATATCAACATCCAGGAAAATTTTGAAGCGAGTCAATCATAGATTTTCTTCCCTCTGATTCGAATAATCGCTCGAGAGCCTCTCTCAAGAATATTTTTCAACGAGTAGATGATCCAATTTCCAAATACAAAGTGTCCATTACCAAAAGATAAGAATGTCGATCCATTTGAGAGCTAAATGTCAGTGTTACTTTTTTTACTATTATTTCAAACATCGAATCTCAAGAAATCAATAAATACAAAACAAAATATAACAAAAATATTCAAAAGCCAATATTCCTTTTTCTCGGAAATTCGATTACAAATTCGTTCACGAAACACGAAACACGTGAAAAAATTGATAAAAGTTCCCTTCGAATCGGAAAGTTTCTCTCGCGAAGAGGGAGGCGATGGGACGATGGAAAGTAGTGGTGGTGGTAGTCGAGGGGGTGGGTGTGTCGACGGAGTAAATGTAAGATCACAGGGCGCACGTGGCCGTGTTATTTCATGCGAAAGTGTTAACGATACATAAAAGTCAAGCGTTCGACGTTATCGGCGCTCATCGTTTTTCATCGCGAGAATGACGTCAATGCACTCGCTATTGTTTTATTCGTTTTTTTACCACCGACGGTGCGGCGCACAGGACGTTGCACACATATACGTACGCGTACTCACACGGGTATACACGCGGTTTATTTAACCGCAGCTGCAGCCTCGCGCGCGGAGTTATAAATGCTGACAAAACGTACGTGAACCGATCTGTCAGGGTGTAGACACGGTAGACACCCACGGCAGTTATTTTAGAGTATTCCCTTTTTCCCTCCCCTCCTCCCCCTTTTCCTCTTTTTTTCCCCCCCTTTTATTCCGCCTTTATTCGCATTTTAAGATCAACGGGGTGAAGGATTATACGCAAGGGATTGGAGTGGAAAAATTTCGAAAGTGAGACATTTTTCTTTTTTTTTTGGAAACGAACGAAATCTCGAACGAAGACGATAAAATTTGAGAACAAGATCTCAAGGGAGAGGGGAGGGAAAAGCGATATTTTAAAGTTTCAAAATTTTGAATTTTTCAAAATTGAGATAAGAAAATTTCGGATACGATTGGGAAGAGTAATTTGGAAAAATTTCAAAGCAGAACTTTTTTTCTTTTTTCAGCGGAAAAATTTGAGCGACGGAAAAATAACGGGCGTGTATCTTTTTATTCGTTAAATTTATGCAGGCTTTCATCAACTTTATAAAAAGATGATGGAACTTAGACTTGAAAAAATAAAAAAACGTTAGATAGGATATTTTAATAGAGTATGAATTATTGATAGAGAACCACGGAATGGATAGTCCATTATCGTTGAAGAATCTATGACTGTTGTGTCAATTTTTGTTTCGAAGATACAACGAAACCGGGGATTGTTTGATGTGACCGAAACTTTATTATACGCCTATTTTTATTTTTATATTTTTTTTTTTTGGGGAGAATGGAAAAGTACTTTAACATTTTTAAATCTTTTTCTATTTTTAAAAAATGAAATTAAAAAAAAATTACGTAATTGAGATGAGTGTAATATTATTAAAATAACAGATTTGAAAGATATTCTGTATACTTTTTGATACTTTTAATTAATCGATTTCATTTCGATAATTCGTTAATTCTAAAAATTAATAAAATTGTATATAATTTACGATATAATTTACATATAAAAAAATGGAATTTATAAATTAAACAGCGGAACAAAAGTTGAATGATTTTCCTATGGAATTGAATCAAGATCGATAAATGATTCAAACACGATTAGTGAAAGAATTTAAGTTTAACAGGAAATCGGTCGAATTGCATAATAATAATAATAGTTTAACAGATTGCTCGAAATTATCGAGTTTTATTCTCAAAACTTTTATAAGTCGATTAACATAAACATATATAAATCTATTTTACACGGTACACGCATAATCCGAGTTTCTGTGAAAATGTCGTAAAAACCAAAGGAATCGGAATTTTATTTCGTCTGGTACCTTGAGCAATAAGAACAATAAAATTTGCACAACAATGGCTCTAAGAAACCGGCGTAAAAAATATTTGGCCCACATTCAGATTCTATTGTAGAGATTGCGAAATCGTTCTTAAACAAGTCTCTGAATGCCGTTGCGCTTAATGCATGGCTTTCATAATTAAGTTGTTCGCCAAATTCTTAGAAACGAATAATTTCGCGATAATATATAGCGTACATCATGTCGATCCAATAACAAAATAAATTAATCATTCTGTCTTTCGAGAAATAAAATTTTCATTTATCTTCGTTTCAAATATAACTGACAATTAATTAGCGGATTATTTTATCTGTGAAAAATATGAGAAAAATTTATCGATTTTTTCTCTCTCTCTCAAAAAAAAAAAAAAAAGAAATCATAAATTTCTCCTTACTCTTAAAAATAGAAAACCGATAAATGATAAGATCTCTCGTCCATTTCTTTCTCAATTCTTGTTTCAAAAAATAGAGTAGAAGTAGAAAGGAAAATTTCTCCGACTGTCGGTCGAAAAATCAAATTTCTTTTCATATAATAAAAAGAAGAAGAGGAGAAGAAGTCTACGATGTTAGAAAACTTTCCGATCGATTTCTTTCAATTCTCGTTTCAAAAATAGAGATGGAAGAAAGAAAAAAGAATTCGCCAACTATTCCGTCGAAAAATCGAATTCCCTTTCATCTTTAAAAAGATGGAAAATCGACGAGAAGCCTCGAAAACGGTCGAAAGAAAAGGAAAAAAAAAAAAAAAAAAAACTTAAAGTAACTTTAAAGAACTTAGACTTTCGTTTCGAACGTTTCATCGACTTATCGTCGTACCGATGCTCCCTCCTCCTCTTCCATCCCCTCTTCTTCCACCCTCCTTACCAATGATTGATCGTCGTGGACGAGTTTATGGGCCTCGGACCATCGAGCACAACCGCGAAACACGAAGTTACGCTCCTAAA
>NW_006263547.1:484983-489813 GCF_000469605.1 Apis dorsata | reverse complement strand
GTGTCGACGCGCTATTCTCGCCGTGGACCGTCCAACACAAGCGGAAATACAGGCGGGCTTTCGTCTTAGAATAGAATCGGAGCCGAAAATCTTAGGGGTTTTTGTTTGCTCGCGGCTCGGATTCGGCATTAAAACGGAGAATGATCGGTGATTGACAGTAATTCCGTGTTGTTTCTGCGTAAATGTGCACCTGTATATAAACGTATGGTATATTTCGATCTCGTCGTCGATTTTATTATTGGCCTATATTTGTTGACCTATATGTATATATATATATGTATATATTCGAGGCACGGTATAGTGGGATAAGTCAACAATTGGGTCGGGCAGGCTGACCGACGAGTGCCGTTCGTTTAAGGCTAAGTTTTAAATGGATCGGCCAACTCGCGACGCGACGCGAATGATGGAAACGAAAGGTGAAATTCGAAAATTCGATAAGCTTGTGCGAAAATGAGAATTTTGCTGAGAAGAGATTGCGAGAGGGTATTAAATTTTCTCAGCTGATTCTGAAAAATATAATTGGATGAAATCGTTGTATCTGAAAATGAAATTATGAAATCGAAGAGTCGCATTTTTGAAGTTTGTTTCAAAAAAATGTATGCTCGTTCAACAATCTCTCAGCGTAATATACGTTTTATTGAATTTAATTGTATTACTTTTTCCCCTCCCTCTTTTGAATTTACGAAAACTCTGTTGACTTTCATCGGATCGCTCGATTGTGAAAAATGTTTCTCCATAAAATTTTCCAATAAATAAAGATGAAAAGAAAACGAGAAGAAGAAGAAGAAGAAGAAGAAGAAGAAGAAGAAGAAGAAGATAGAATGAGGTAACAAGGTAAGAATATTAGAAAAGAAATGGTGTTAAAATTCTTTCGTCTTAAAACTTCGCGTGAAAAGAGTGTACTCTGAGTTCGTATCGAGAATTGAAAAATTTTAAGAGACAAATATGTGTATTTGTTAGACATAGGCTCGACGAGAGAAGAGTTTTCCACGTTATGACACCATTTTAGTCAACTTCATACACTTTAGAGATAAATAAATAAAGGAATAACGTACGAGCCAAGGAGCACGATTGTTGACGAGGGGTAAAATTAGCAGCAAGAATAATAATCCCACGTCGAAGGAATCACGCCGAAACTCGCAAAACTTTCCTACGTCATAATTATAAACCAAAGTTTCGTAATTATCCTTAGCATGCTCGATCAATATTTATACCAGAGGATTCAAACATTCTGTCAATAATTACGTTCATTCTAAAGCTGGATAGTTTAGTGAATTAAGAAAATTCTTGTATATTTACACGTGTCAGCAAGTCATTAACTCTCGATCTCATCTCTCACATGGATCGATGGTAAAGGAAAGTTGCTTATTAATTATTATAGATTACCGCGTGTGATTATTTTAATACACGTCCTTTCCATTTGATTCCTCACTTTTTTCGATCGATCGCAGGTTTATTTTCAAAAAAATTCAATTTCTCTCGTACGTTAAAATTATCAATTAAATAAATCTCATTAAAATTTTCTCTCTCCCAAGATTTTCTATCTTCAAAATCTTCTCGTTCTTCTCGTATTCGATTCATCGAAATCCTCAAATTCGAAGTAAATAGAAGACAAGTCCTATCTCTGCTCGAATTCTAAATACATTCTCGATCCAACTAATCACGAGATCAATTAATATATCACGGACAAACGGAAACCATGGATTGGCTCGCCTAACAGTCGAGCGAGCTCGAAACTTCTGAACACGAAAATCGATCAATTGTGCACGGAAATCGATGTTACTTCGATGGATAAATTGACGGTCGAACAGGCGATTGACACCGAGTGGGAACGGTGGACACGTGTCGATGAAGATCGTCGCGTGCGCGGAGCCCAACCCGACCACGACGAGCCTCGAACTCGAATCGGGCGGCCAGTCTTCGCCAGAAATAGGTTTCTGTCGTGGTTGTATTTTTAAATTATTCCTCGAGACGACCTACGACAATTACGTGGCACGCTGCATCTTTTTTGGTGATTAAATTTAAGGCTTTGCTCTCAAACTTTCGAATAACGAATAAACGTGTCTAAACGAATTTCCTTATCATTAAAAAGATAATAAGAAGTAAGAAAATTATGAATATTAATCGTCTGAAACAACTTTCATTAATAAACGACAAATTCACTCTAGAGATTTTAAAAAACAAAATATTCCTAAATTTTCAACAAAGCTTTCATTTCTCAACCAATATATCAATTATTGAACAACGAATCTCAAATAAAAATTTCCTCAAATATTTCCAAACGTTTCCATCTACTTTCAACTTTGAAATTAGAAAAAAAGAATCAAAATCTATTCGTACAATTCTAAAACCTTCAAAATTCACATACTCTGAATTACTGAAAAAAAAAAATCGAAATACAAGAAAACAGCTTAATCAAAACGTTAACGAGAAAGAAAAGAATCATTCGATGGAAGAAAATAATTTGATTGAAGAATAGAGATCCCATGCGTCATTCTCAATGGCTCATTGTATCGAATTATTCCCAATTCCGGATTACCATTACCGTTGCATTAACCTCCCTTCGAATCGAATCCCACCCTCTCTCATTTCTCAAACGATCGTGTTTTAAACGTTGATGCATGCACTCGATCTGTTTCAATTGGACGGTATAAATACAATGTGCAAAAGTCGGGGAGCCACTCCTCGAATAAACACAGACGTTTCCCGGCTTCGTTGGCACGAGGATGAGAAAATTCGTACCGTGGAACACGAAAATGACCGCAAGAATTTCGGCATGCGGGGGTGGACCGCAGTTCCCGCCAGAAAATGGAGGGAATTTCGTGTTTTATTCGAACAGGTAACGAGGAGCGCGTTAAGGGAATTTTTCTACGTGGAACGATCGTGGTGGATGGAATGGAAAGTAACCAGAAAAATCGTACATTGTTTGATTTATAAATTTGCAATCGTGTGTGGGAGGAGGGGGTGTTAATGCGTTCGTGGAATATTTTTTGATTGCAGAGGTCGGTAAGTGAATGTGTAACGAGTTGGCATTGGAAAAAATATCGGTTGAGGATTATGCAAGAGAGATGTAGCAGAATCTGAATCGAAAGTTATATCTTGTATGCAAGATTTTGTAAGATATCGTTGTTATTTTGAACAGGAGAAAATTGGAAGACAAACTTTATAATTTGTTTAATTCTTTAACTTCTCGAAGTCTCGTTTATTTTTTTCGAACTTTTCTCGAGCTCCAATTGAAAAGAAAAAAATCTAAAGAAGTTTCTATGAAGCTATGAAGCATAACTGAATTAACTAAGAATTGTATGGAATAATTGAATGTTTTAGAATTTGCTTTAACGAACTTGTAAAAGAATTTATCCATAAAATTTTATCAAAAGTAAATTGTGTACATCAAATGAATGAAATAAAAGTTTAATAGATGAAAAATTTTCCTTATTTATATCTGTATAATTTTATAATATAATAGTCATACTTACTCAATCTTATTTTTAATATGTAGATTCATTTTTTGAACATGAGTTTATGAATCAAATTCTGTTTGTGCTTTTCACTTTGGAAAATATTTAGATGCATAATATTTAAGACAGGGAAACTTTAATGAATATGAATGGGTAAAAAATAAAATAGAGGGATCTGTTATAATATTAAAGTATTAACCAGGAATTAAATAATGGCCTCTTAAAACGCTCTTCCATCAATTTGTTATTTGCACCTCTTTTTAACTTTCCGTGTTTCAGTATCGTTATATAATGAGTTACAATACAGGGCAGAAAGAAATAAATATTTCTTACCTAATATTATGATTATTAGATCAATTTTTGACAATTTAATATCCGAATAAAAACGATTTTTCTTTTCTTTTATAAATTTGTGTCAAGTGCAGATACACAAAAATATAATTTTAATATTTAAAAAAAATCAATCAATTTTTTAAATATTAATTAATTCTACATTCATGTAATGATAACTTAATATATCGATCCCACTCGAAAGATCGAATAAAGTTAATAGAACGAGAGCAGATGATGCAGATACTGTCTGTCAAGATTAAGATTATCAAGAAGAGAGACAAGAACGTACAAGCCGGATAGGAATCTTGAGAAAATTATTGTAATGGGACGGATAAGATGTGCGAGGCTCTCGTACGCTGAAGTCAATAATTCAACAAAACAAGATAAGAAAATTATTAACCGAGCATTCGCTTCTCGATTGCCCGAACAAAACTCTTCGCGCGATCTTGATCTCAGAAATTGAAATTTTTCAAATTTTCATCATACGAAAATAAGATCGAGAGATCGTTCGTTTTCCTTTCGTAATTTACAATGGGCATAAATAAGTAATTCGAAACAGGCGTGAAGATCAAACGGGAAAGTGAAACGCGGGAAATTTTAGAGTGTAAACCGTTCAAAGGGAGTGTGTCTCGCGTGCCAAAATTCGTACGGTACAGGGCGAATGATAAAAATAATTTCGGACAAATTGTTCGCGAAAGATGATAAAATGTGCTCTGTGCTTTCGATGATATTCGATAATGATACAGATCTAAAATCGGAATGGTGAATTCTGTACCACTGTACCAAATAAAGCGTTACGTCGTCAAATATTGGTAATGTAAACGTGACAATTATCGATCTCTTTGAATCGACGCCAATTCTCTCGTACCTCTCGTAATTTCTCATCTATTTATCTATTAGTCTATTAGTTAAATTGCGCGTTAATTGTTAACAGGATATTTCATACAGGAAATATGAGACTATTTTTTTTTAACGTCTCTTGCTTGAATCTTTTTTTGCACATATATATAATATTTTGTACAAACTTGAAAATACAATT
>NW_006263547.1:480785-484832 GCF_000469605.1 Apis dorsata | reverse complement strand
TTTTTTTTTTAATGGAAATTTTACGAAAAGAATAAAATTTTTTTACGAGGTTTCGCAAGGGAATAAGGAGAAAAACTGATACTTTTTTAACGCGATACATAAAATGCAGTAAGGGCTACTTCCACGTAAAAGATGTGATAACATATTTATCGTCCTTGGTCAGCATTTATTTCTCCCGTATGGGCATAAAACATTGGACAAAAGAGATTATTCGTGCAAATCCTTGGTATATATATATATAATATCATTATTATTGCTCGTAAAAAAAGGATGTACGATTTTTACGTGATTTAAAAAAAAAAAAGAAATAAAACTTTTTACTTGTATTAGAAAGAATAA
Source organism: Apis dorsata (assembly GCF_000469605.1). Lineage (NCBI taxonomy): Eukaryota > Metazoa > Arthropoda > Insecta > Hymenoptera > Apidae > Apis > Apis dorsata. The sequence goes on along the minus strand of NW_006263547.1, from coordinate 484,493 downwards.
AAAAAAAAATAAAGAAATAGTTTATCGTGTTATAAAAATAAAACAGGATCTTGGAACATATATTACGAAACTTTTCAAGGTACGCGATTACTTTCTAAAACAAGTAATAACTTTTTCTTTTGCAGTAAACGAGAAACCGAGAATAAAAGCAACTTTTCCAATTTTTTTTTTTTTACATATTAAATAAATTTCGTTTCGAAATTTTGTTTAAAAGAAAAAAATTTTAGAAGAAAATCGCTTCGTATTAATTTTTAATTTTGATTTGATAACGTTGGAAAAGCTTTTCAATATGACGGTCGAATGAAAGGGGAAAAGAGGATATGAAAATTCCTGAATTAATTTGGTATTGGCAATTTAGAGAGTTGCGTGATCTTCGATCTGGAAGTTCATCGATGCCGGTTTTTCTCATTTCGATGGCATTCGATTTATCGCGCCAGAAATTCATACAGGTCTCGATCGAACGAATATCGAGACGAGCAAAAGCGTGTCAATGCCGTTCCACAATGATTATTATCGATCTAAACCACTGCACGGAGAATTTATACGTTACATATTCCGTTTATGATTTTATTTTTTAATAAACTCACCATATTGAAACGGTGTGGAGTTACCTGATACTTATTCTGATAAATGATCTTTTACACTGAAAAAATACGTTGTATATATTTTATTTGAAACGAGACAAATATCTAATCGCGATAATTTGTACATTTCCGAAAACGGAAGTGTAATCTTTCTCAAATCGATATCAAAATTTTAATCGTTGTAAACGATTGAACGATATTAATTTATAAATTATATGATAATACAAACGACTATAAATAATTTTTAAGAGGAATGTGAAGATGAAAATTCGTGTAGAGCGATTCGGAAAGATAAATTCAATGCTTTTGAATTCCTTCCATTATGTATGATATGAACTGAAATGTCTAGGAGGATAATAATTTTCAATATGTAATTCAACAAACTCCAGATAAATATAATTCATATCTCTAAATTTACGAATAAAAAATATTTTAGAAATTAAAGCCTTATTCCTAATTATTATATAGATATATAATTTAATTTTTATTATAAATGGTATATAAAAGTATATAAGATACAAATAAAAGTATATAAGATAGGATGACTCAGAGGGTAAATTTATGCTTTCGAATTTGTTCGAGGGAGAGTTCCTCGTATTATGTGGAAATAGGGGTTCACGAAATGCAGAGGAAATTCACCCCGAGGATAAAGGACAAGGGTGAATCGAAGCCGCCAGTTGCGTTGGGGTGGAATTTCCAGACCCAGCCTTTGGTCAATTTACAAGTTGCGGAAGCGAGTCATGACACGCGAAACTGTTGTTTGTCATGTAACGAAGGGGTTAATTATCGCGCATGAAACGCAGGTGAATCGTTCGAAAATGTGAGGAAAAATATATGATGTACGTTGTGCACGTTTAATTCTTCTTTAATTTATATATGAATTTACAAGATTAAACATATTTTATTATTTTCTGGAATATTTAAGAAAAAACGCGTTGTTTAAATTAAATAATAATTTGTACGGTAAATGAAAAATTTAAACATTTTTAATATTTATCTTTTATATTTATAATTACATATCTTGTTATTTATGAATAGATTTACGAATATTTATGCAAATTAAAAGCACGTCTATAGAATTGGAATTGAAATAAGGGAATCTTCATTCTTCATATATATTTTATTCTGGTTTTATATATTTTTGCATATCTTTTGCATATAAATTCTATAGAATTTTTTACATTTTAAATTCATAAATGCACAAGGATCCGCAATTTATTTACGAATATATTTAATATAATAAATACAAGTGGCAAACGAAAAACTAATCATTCTCTTCTGATCTAAATAAATTCATCGATTAGTCGTGCAAAAATATTTTAATAACTTAATGTAAATATAAATGTTACATATTTCTCAATGCGTGTGTGCGTGTCAATTGACATTCTTTTTGATCACAATCCATTGGAATATCCAAACAAATTAAAAACAAGAAACGCTTTTAAAAAAGAGAACGCGTTCTCGTAAAGTATCGGTGAATTTTAAGAATCGCTTTGTAAAACGAAGTCATAAATAAAACGGAAAGCCATTCACCTCGACATTAATTTTCCCTAGGGAATAATAAAAGTCTGTAAGAGGCAACAAAGAACGACATTTTAAATAGTCGACGTTGGCCGAGTAATTTCGCCGACTAGGGAGATGCCAACCCTTATTTCGCTACTGGCAGGAAAATTTTAACGAGATTACCAAACAACCTTCTTTGTTCTTTCGTCACGACAACACATTTTTAATATATGCTCAAAACTTGGACTTTCAAAGGTGAATATTACACGACACGTGTAAGAGCTTTTTTTTTGTGTTTTTGTGCTTCAAATTTTACCGTTATATTTAAATCTAGAATTTTCTTAGGAAATTATGATCCAATGTTATTAAATTTATATATATATAATAATAAATTTTAACAAATTTTCGAATCATTAATATTATTTATATAAAAAATAATAATCTTTTAAAAGATATACGCAAATATGCTGGAATATTAAAGGAATTTAATATTTTGTATAGATAGAAATTCTTCCTTTCGATTAATCGAAATGAATTATCGGTTTAATTCTGAGAGAATGGATTGTATATTCAAAAAAAAAGAAAAAAAATCACGCGTGTTCACCATTCAAAAATAAAATTTTCGAAAACTATCTCTATCAACACAGCTGCCTCTATTACGTAGGAACCGAGTTATTACGTTTTCGTTTCACGAACCACATTCCACCACCTCCATCGTTAAACAAAAATTCAAACATGAACGATTGCACGTGAATCGAGACGATCCTTTTCCCCTTTCACAAGCAAAATCGTCGTGTCACGATGCCCATTAGATAACCACCAATGGAAAATAAAATAAAATTATAAATATGATCGCGTAAAAAAGCGTGTACTACGAGAGCAGTCGTTTATAGAGAGCAGAAAGTTATTTCTAAAGAAAAAACAATAAGCGTAAAACAGAGAGCGTGGGTGAAGATTCAACAGGAGTATCATCAACACGTGTCCGTGTTCCGGACACCTCTCTTCCACGATAATTTACCAGCTAATAATACCGATAAATTGACAAGCAACGAGTTATGAATTTTCACGATTTCACAGTCAAAGAGGAATAATCAAATCACTTCTCAATTTTTTTTTACCTATTTCAAAACTCCACTCGCTTCAAATCTAACATCATTCTACTTATAACAATTTCTTTTAATAATAATATATCACTTCTATAATAATATTTTACAATATCAATATTATCAAAATTTCAATCTTTTCAATATCGAAAGTGCCTCAATCAAAATTAATTCCATCAATTTTACGATAACGTTAACAAAATTACCAAACGTTATTACACTTTCCATCCTCTTAAAACTTGCAAAAAGAAACGATAATTATTTCAAATCGTCCGTCTTTATCCATCTTGGTCATCTATTTACATACACCGTCGAAAGGATATCGCTCACCTCTTTTCTTTTCTTTCTTCCCTCGAGAACGAGCAGAATTCCAACGACCGCGAGGTTTATATCCCGTGTTTCGTCTCCCCGTGTAACTCGGCCGTGTATCGAAATAAACCGTGAGGATAAACGCGAGAGCGTGAACACTACCTACACACGTTGCCGGTCGGCCCGACACTGATCGCACACTCGCTACT
>NW_006263547.1:476708-480560 GCF_000469605.1 Apis dorsata | reverse complement strand
GCGCGGCTTCGCAGCGGGAGCGGAACTGTCAGCGGGGGGTAGGCGGCGGAAATGGAAAGGCGAACGGCTAGAGAAGGGAAAAACATCGCAGGGTGTTCCTCTCGCCGAACGGGCCTCTGAAAGTAGTTTTCAAACACGGTGACGATGATTTTTCCCTTTCGTTTTATCGTTTCACGCGCAGGAGGGGAATCCCTGAAAAAGGACGAAAGTAAGATCGAGGCCAGTCACGTGTTTGGTTTATTTTATTTTCGATATAAAAATGCGTAAATGGAATGCGGTGGATGAACAAATTAGATTTATACATTGGATATTGATATCGATGTATTAATCATTTGATTTTTAATATTTTGAAAATTGAAATCTTGTAAATGTTGAATTGTCGAGAAAGAGGAAGAAATCTTGATATTGTTGACATCGTTTTAAACTTATTAACTCGTCTTTATTAAAATATAATTTGTAATAAAACAATCGTACGATTAGAGATTTATATGTAGAGAATCATATACGTAGATATTTAATTTAAATTTAAAAGTTAAATTTTGAAAAATGAAAGGGTAAGATGAAAATCCTTGACACGAGAATCATATATATATATAGATGAGAATTTATTATTATATAGAAAAATTTGACGAAAAAAAATATCGAATCTGCGTGTACTTACACACTTGACTGGTGTATTTCCTGGGGATGTCTCAGGGGAAGTTATCGAGGAATATGCGACTGTTGAATAACCACGTTAACAGACACAAGGCACAAAGGGAGGAAGAGAGAGGTAATTTCTGCGCGTGGAAAATTGTTCAGGTTTCATCACGAGGCTTGAATGTTATTGAACGGTTATTGCATTTTTTATTTATTTTTTTTTTCTAACACTTGCATAGAAAGAGAGAGACATTGTTGATTATTAATAGGAGGTAGGAATATGGATATCGATCTTGAACTGTTCGACCATTTTGCTTCACTATTATGGTCGGCTTTTATGGTATGGTTAGTTGTAGTTTTATTTGGATCTTGTTACCGGGGATTATCTAGTGTATAGTTGGTTAATTTGTCGATAAATTATTCCGTTTCATCGTTAAAGTTCGTTTAACGCACCAACGTACTGAAAATAGGTTGGCATTTGAAGACACAACAACAGAATAACAGGATCATTAAATTGTTCCTAATATTAGATTGTTTAAAATATTACGGAATATTATAAAGATTCGAATATTCGAAAAGTTTGAGAATCGAGAAAAATTCAAATCGAATTTCCTAATTTTTTTTTCATTCTTAAAGAGTCGATTTATTTCCCACCTTTGATTCTTAAATTTTTCACTTCTCCATAACTTTCCAAGTTATTTTAAACGCTTCTAGCCGATGGATCAATTAAAAAAGGAAGAAAATCGACAAATTTTCCGCTTTGTGGTTTCCAATTTATTATTGGATTGGGGCGAAGCTTCGGGTTCCTTTTCAGAATTTCAATCCGCTCCAATATCGAATTATTTCAACTGACATTTCGCCTGTCGATTGCTTCTAACAATATATTAGAATAACTGGAAATTATTTTAAAATATAAGAAGATGATAGATGAAATTTGTAATATCAAACGTGATAAATCTGATAAACGATGCAACGAAAATTGTTCGAAGCGTAGATTTATCATTTCAAAAAGATCACAGCCTATACTATATTTGCACGTAATATTTTAATCGATAGATCGTCCCTATAGAAACCCTACAAAGCGATTTCTTTATACATCGATTAACTTTTTAATTTTAAAAAACGCGAAAACACATCGATACACACTAATATATATATATATATAGTTTCACGTTCGATCATTTTTCCTTCTTTTGTGCGCGTGGTACACGAGAATTTCGCAAAAAAACGCCACGATTGACGACAAGAATCCAATCACCCCTACGTAAACCAGATTCCAGACGAGCGACGATTCGTACAAATTTCGATTAACAGGACGCGCCTTTTTTGGAAAAAATTTCCCTACGAAATCGTAGTGCCACTTCTTGCGAATACCTGCCGCCTCCAACCTCGATATGATCGTATCGAATTTACTCCTGAACGGCGAGTGCTTCCTTAGAAAGTAAGTCGCGTGAGGTTTTGCGTAGCACAAATTTCTGCACACCTTCATAGTAGCCGAATCCCTCTTCGCTTGGGAGTAAATCAACGCGTTTATCCCTCTCAACTCCATGAAACAGGTAACGTTTCTGTATCTGGACAGAACGTCGGTGCAATTTTCCATGTCCTCGTCGGCGATCGCCTTCCTCTTCAACGAGTTGAATGCCTGGTCGTCGGTGAAGAAGGTGACGTTGAATATCATGTGGAGGACGACAGGCGTCAATCCGGATTCGTCCAGATCTTTGTAACTCTTGTACTCGGTCTCCATCGTGTCCGCCATGCTTACGCTCGTCAAGTCGACGTAAAGATTGGCCGAGTACATGACGGACGCCAATACAATCAGGAAGAACACGATCCTCTCCAACGTTCTGTCCGGCTTCATCGAGACGCTCGTCGCGATCAAGATCCCGAATATCTTCAACGGTTGCCACAACCTCTTCTCGAACCTCAACAGAGCCGATATTGCCCAGAACGCGAGAAGGATCACTATATTCGCGATTATAGCTGCGAAAGCTCGTGACTCGATGGTGTTCACTTGGTACGTGATCGGTACGACTGGACACCACTTCTCGTACTCGAACGGCAACGTGTGGTCCAACAGGTCGAAACGCGGATCGGGGAATAACGGTAGCTTCGGTATTATGATGTCCAGATCGCCGTCCATCAGGCTCGTAAGGGCGTCGTTGTTGGGCAGCATCACGATCGTGAAGTTCATGATGCGTGCAAGCGTGTGAAGGAGTTTCACGTCGGGACCCTTGTACGAGATAGGACAGGATCGAGAGTCGACCGTCAGATTTATGTAGCCTTCGCGTTCCAAAATGGTAGCGCGAAACGGGTGGCCGTGAAGATCGATCAACTTGTTGGGGAACCAGTCGAGAGTCGGGGTGTACGGCGTTCGATCGTACGTGTTGGTGAAAGGGTTGTATCGATGAACGTGCATGGTTATCGAGAGTTGAGAGTTGTTGGATAACTCTAACACCGTCATGTCGATCAACTCGTCGTACCAGATCTGTTTTAAAAATCCCTCGAAGTTGCAGTTTATCTCCTCGAGCTTGGTTATCAACAATACTTTGGACCGGTTCTGGCAGTGCTCTATGAAACGGGCGATGTCCTCTCTTCGACGGCGATCAGGGAAATCTTTCGCCACGTACGAGTATAAGATGAGCGTAGACTCGGTCGCGTCGATGTCCGGTAATTCGATCGGGATCGAGTCGTTGAAGGAAACGAAATTCGTCGGTATGGTGCGTGACACGGTTTTGTAGATCTCGTCGATCAACTGGAGATCGTCCAAGGGATCACGGCCGAGAGAATTTTGAACGACGAATAGGACGTTCAAAAATTGGCTCGTGTCGAGAAGATCTTTGACGGATCGTTCGATGATCGGTAAATGGTACGGATAATTCATTTGTTGAAGGGTTAACAGGTATAACGGTAGAATCATGGTCATTTTTGCAACATTCCTCGAGCGAATAATTTCTAAAAGAATGCGGGTTATTATGGGTGATTATTATTATTATTGTTATTTTTTAAATAAAACGATATTGTACTTACTATATTTCTCGAAGTGGGAATTGAAGATAAGTTTTTTTAATGATCGTTCGAAGAATAAAATGGAAGACTTGGGAAAACCAACGTTAAGAAGCAAACACTGTGAGGAAGTGACAACTGAAAGCATCGTTCCTTTCCACGCTTTCATTCCCTCGTGTGAAAATTTCATTTATCTTAAGTGCAATAATA
>NW_006263547.1:472502-476365 GCF_000469605.1 Apis dorsata | reverse complement strand
TATATATATATATATAAAACACGCGCATACCTTAATAGTTTGATATTCATCGAGCACTTTTACATATCTACCTAGAAAAAATATTTTTACAGGTGAGTTGATTAATTTGTATAAATGGCGAGAAAATATTTCATCGGCAATCTTAAAATCTATTGCATTGAATAATTTTTTTTTCAAGAAAAAGAAATAAACATTGTAGCCTCTAGTTTTTACCAATCAAAATAATTTTCAATCGTCGTTTAAATTTGTTTGCATATATCAGTTTAAGTACACACACACACACACACGCATACACACACACACACAGAATATCGTAGTATCGATGATTCCACGTTATTTACACGTTCTATTATTGATATTAAAAAAAAAGAATTGTTAAAATCGATAAAGCAACGTAGCGAAATTTACATTTAATAGAGCTCGATGAAGTTTAATAAGTAGTGTAAATATAAGTAGACTTATATCACTTTTAACGAAAAGAAAATTGATTACATACATGATATCTAATTCGTTTGGCGTGCATGCTGCTATTAACTTGCAATTGTCTTGTAGATACAAACTTATACTTTTGTATGACTTGGCAATAAAAATATTAAAAATGTTTCTCCTTCAACTGTTAGTCGTTAATACTATCGCTTACATAATTCGATATATAATCTCATTAATGTATAATCGTGAAATCAATATTAAACAAATTAAAAGAAAAAAAAATTAAGTTCAGTAAGAAGTAAAAAATTTAAAAAGAAGAAAATGAAAAAAGGGAATCGAGAGAGATGTTAAAAATTTAAAATATAAATAATCATCTAAAAAAAAAAGGATTGTCATATTTCCAATATAGAACTGTCGTGTCATTAATTATCTTTAACAAGATCGTTCAAATTGCATTATGTCATTATGTCATTTTTTATGCACTTTAAATTTTTTTCACGTATTTCAACTTAGTGCATCGATTATACGAATAAATTTCAAGAAAAATAACCGAAAGTATTCGTTATCGATCAAAAGGATCATTGTTTACGATAATTCTGAAAGAATTTTCATTGCTAAATGGAAAAACGTTTTTTTTTTTTTTTTTTGATATTTAAAACGAAAATTATTCCAAGTGAATAGAAGGATTTTTTCATTAATAGGTTTCACTTGAAGACAATATGCGGGCGGAATATTCAATTAGCCATGACAGTATCTTCCATTTATCGGTAATTCGCGCTGCAAAATGTAAATTTTATTGACCATAGCCTAGAAACGACGCCTTACATACGATCCTTGACGTTATATTATCTTCGCTAATTATGATAATTTCATTAACTGTAATCTTTTATTAACCTCTTTCAAATAGCTCAATAGCGCACAAATTAACATCTTATCTTCTCGAAATTGTTTGATTCTGTAAGTATGAAAAAAATAGATTGAAACTCGTCATTCGAGAGATGTCAAAGATATATCGAGTTCAATTATATATAATAATTTATAACAGGTTCCAATTAAGATATCATAATATCGTTCCATTCCAATTCATTGTTGAATTATTTAAATATCTTCGTGGTAATTTGAATTCACATGTGATTACCAATCGTTTAATTCTTCATTTAGAGACGAACTATTGTAATTACTATTCTTCTTTCAAAGAAAGAAGTACTTTCGGTTATTTTTCTTCTTCTTTTTTTGAAATTTATTCGTATAATCGATGCACTAGGTTGTCAGAAATTTTGTTAATTTTGTTAAAAAATGTTAAAAATAATTAATGACACGATAGTTCTATATTGGAAATATGACAACTCTTTTTTTTTAGATGATTATTTATATTTTAAATTTTTAACATCTCTCTCGATTCCCTTTTTTTACTTTCTTCTTTTTAAATTTGAACTTAATTTTTTTTTAATTTGTTTAATATTGATTTCACATTGATTATACATTAATGAATGTATTCAATCTTTCGATAATAATAAACGAGGTAAAAAAAATATATATATATATATACAAGTAGAATTATTAATCATTTATTTAGTCATAATTTATTCGTAGATGAGTTTCGATTACAAGTGAACGAATAAAACGTACAAAAAGAGGCGTTATCGAGATTCGAATTTTAATAAATACGTTGATTAAGCGTACATTATATAGAAACATTGTAGTCTTACGTGGTGAAAAGTATTGGTAAAAATTAAAAATGTTCGAAGCGAAGGACGATAAATCGTTATGTGCAATCGTTACTTTTGTTCGATAAATCACGACATTTATTAGGAGGAATGATAATATAAATAATATTCCACTTATCTCGAGTACGTATTTGTGACGTATAAACAAATGAGGATGATAATAAACAACGATAAATGTATATAAATTACGTATAGAGGAGTAAACTAATATTAATTAAACATACACGTTTCCACGATTCGAAAGCGCAGCGTGATTTTTTTTTTTAGCGATTTTTGCAATGTTTTCGATGTTTATTCAATCGTCATTATTAAAATTTAAAGCCATAATTACGATTAATTCGATACCTATTAAGGTGTACAAATACGTTTGAGAGTAAAACGTATGGAGAGTTAATTTTGATAAAATCAGAGATAAAATCACTCTTGAACATACTCTCAGAACGGTGTCTTGAAAAAATACTTTTCAAGGAATGATTTCGTAAGTTTTACTCTCAAATGCCTCCGCTTTCTTGCGATTCACGTATTATGCGTTCATTCTTCTTAAATTACGAATAAAGAAGAACATATACGTATACCGTTCTTTCTATTCCCTGATGAAGATTAAAGAGAAGCATGAAAGGATAAGGAGAACGAAATTGGGCAGAGAAATGGCGACACCGTTTTCGTTCCAACAAGTTTTCATATCGCACTGTTTGAGAACAGGATTGAACTTTTGCTTTATGTATTCCCAATCGCAGAGCCCCACTTTACATCCGTTGAGCATGACCGATTTCTCGGCCAGGTAAAACATTACTTTGTTTGTTGGTTGGCTGTTAATGTCGCATCTAGTGAATGAATGAAAAATAAGATAAGTAGTTTTGGGTCCAAATATAAGGATTTCGTTTAACTCCTGTTTTCTTAACTGTTTTGTTAACAAATATTTTTATTACTTCAAATAGATATATCTCCACTCTTTCTTGGACAATTTTTAACGAGAATTATGTTTTTTTTTGTTCTAATTATCTCGCTATCCTTTGTATGCAAGGATATTTTATTTTTCTTCCAATTAAATAATTTTATACGTGTATAAAGCGAGAGAAAAATGATAACAAAACATTCTTTTTATTAATTTCTTATTAAATAGAATTCTCGAAAGTTTTTATCGTTTGTGATAAAAAAAAAATTAATGTTAGAATTATAAATTCTTACTTGTAAAATACGGCGATAAGATTCGCCGCGAAAGAGGATATGAAGGACGTTCTCCACTGACGTTTCGCCATTTCCTTGTAATTAAAAGCCGTCAGTTGCATTTGATCTTTATTAATGTTCAATGTTGTCAAAAGATTCAACAGACTTATAGTATCGCTAAAATAGAATATGCCTTTGGGCTGAAAGTTCGACTCGTTCTCCTGTTCCACTTTCCTGAAACATATTCGAATTCGAAATATTTCGAAGAATAATTATTCATCCATTTAAAAATTTAATCAAAAAACTAAGGAGAGAGAAAGAGAGAGAGAGAGAAAGAGATTACCAAAAGTGATTCATCATGTCTTGCAAAAGCGTGCATCCTAGCCGAGCATTGATTTCACGTCCATATCCGGCTTTGTAATAATAGTAGAGATCCTCGCGATATTCGAGCACATGAAGTTCCTCTTTGCTGAAAACGGCACACCAAGGAGAGAGTTGCGTCACTGTCCATGCCTTTTCGTAACGGCACATATCGTACAT
>NW_006263547.1:457484-472277 GCF_000469605.1 Apis dorsata | reverse complement strand
AAAAAAAAAAAAAAAAAAAAGAAAGAAAAGAAAATGATGGCACTCGACAAAACAGTTCGAAACGACAGTTCTGAAATTCTGAAATATGTTGTCTCTATTTAATTCTAACCTTTGGGAATGTCCGTGTAAAATCCGAGGCGTCGGCTCACGTTCTTCACGAGATTTTCGAAATCTTCGCTCTCCTCGAAGGCGATTACCTCCTCGTAGGAAGCGTTGTTGTATTCGTTGTCCCACGAATCGCACGTTTTGTACATCTATTAAGAGTGAAATCATTTTCTAAATTAAATTTTGATATTGTAAAATTCAATATTATTCAATTGTTCCATTAATTAAACAGTTAATGCATATTTTCTTGAGTTTTCTTTGAGTTTGTAGTACGTAATTGGAGATATTCATAATTTCATTTGTTCGCAATTTTATTCTCACTTTTCAAAGAATGAAATTAAATAATATTTCTTGATTTATAATTATCTTTAAAAATACGTTTAAAAAATATTTTTAAAATTCATTATTTACGTTATTATATATAAATTTCTAAAATTATTCCAATGACAACAACACAATTGATTAGATGATTCCATGGACGAAAATAGGAATGTAATTCATTTTTACTTAATTAATATAAATGTATTACACGTTTAATGTAATTACCGTGAGTAAAGTGTCATTATCTGGAACGTTTTCCACGTCTATGGCGTCTTTAACCTTGAACAATCCCTCCATAAACGCGCCTGAACTTGTATACGCATCGGATTCTTTAAACTGAAATAAATCAATCGAATTAATAAAATCGATAAATCGTTAGTTTTTTCCTCGTATAGCACATGGTACGTTTATTACCACGTACCACGTAATCTTGTTCAGTAATGTTCTCGTTCGATTGCAGAAGATGGGGAAAACTGCTTTGCAATCGTCTCGCGAGCAACCTCATATCCTCTACACCCTGCGGTGCCAGAACTTTCGCTCGTTGGATCATGAGATAATCGTTCTGCTTCCATTTTTTCAAATTTTCTAAATCTTTGTTGCACATGTGTCCATCTGTGAGAAAGAAAATGGAAAAATGAGGATTATTAAAAAAAAATTGGGCACGACCCAAGGATTCTTTTCTCTCGAAACAATTTTCGAAAAATTAAAAATTCAGTCTTTTCGAAGTCAAAAATTTCAAGAATTTCAAGAATTTAAAAAATTTTACAATGTAGTTTTGAGTATCGAGTAAATCAGGTTTCGATCCATTTCTAGTACTTTCGAAAGATTAATGATTCGAGATTAGACATGTTCCAATTCAAAGGGGGTTAATTCATGCGTGAACTCGATAAATCTAGGGTTAACTGTTGGAAATGTTATTGATTAACACGTAAAACGACGTATGGTGAAGATCGATACGAAAAAATGTCAATGACCTGAATTTGCGTGCAACTTTATACTTGCATTTGATTTAATGGGAACACTTTTTTCTCGAAACTTTTTCAATGAATAATAAAATACACGGCCGCGGATAAATATTAAAAATTGTGTACCTCTTTGGACCACTTTTCATCTTTTATATATATCTACTTTTTCAAAGATCGTTCTTATTTTTCATTAAAAAAAGAAACAGAAAATTATACTCACTGTTTCGTAATTCGTGATTATTAATTATTTCTTTTTGGAAATCTTTTAATTTGACCATTTCCATGATTTCTGACTTTGATGGGCATCGTGTACCATGTGTAACGAGCATCCAAATTTGCTTTGCTTGGCAATCTACGAAATATTTAAAATTTTTTCAATTTACTTGCAAAAATTAATCCCATAAAATTTATCCCATAAAGACATATTTTAATTATTTTTGTGAAAAAATTTAAAGAAGATCGATAAAATATCATTGTCTCGAAGTACAAATTTCAAAATTTCTGAATGAAAATTTAAATTAATTTTGTCAGAAATTGCATCCAGTATTGAGAATAATTTTAATTTATCATTGTACTTACTAAGCACGTCTTGAAGCCGGCCTTTGTGATAGACAAAATGGTAGGCAGTTTTAGTGCCCATGTATAAATACGGATCATTCTCTTCCTTAAAACAGTAATCAACATCACGCGCATAAACATGACTAATTAACAAAGTTAAGAATAGCGCGTATGCATTCATTTTGAAGTTTCACCGTTGAATCTGCGAATCAAGATTAAAACGTATCCTTAAATATTTCAATATTATAAACCGTCACAGATTTTTCTGAGAAAAATTCATCAAAAAATTTGTTTAAAACGAAAAAATTTGTTTAAACCTAATTAACTACTTTCTTTCCAATTATTATTATTATTATTAATATCTACTTTGACAGTTATATCGAAATATTTAATATTAGAAATTTTAATATATAAATATACGTTTCGATTGCAAAGAAAGACAACTGGGAGGATCGAACTCGCTCCTCAACTCTAAGAACTCATAAAACGGTTTTGTTTCATTGTGGTACAGCATGCAATAAACCTACATTTTCCTGTGCTGATGTCACATGTTACTTTACTACCGACTTTATAAATTATTAACAGCTAACTATATGTAAAATAGATCTTATGTAACCGTATCCTTCATTTTTTTATATAACCTTTTATATAAATTCATTGTACATACGCAACATCGAAAATTCAATTATTTATCCGCAATTTTAACGATTGTTAAAATTTCAAACCTGTTTTAAAGTATTATATCTCTCATATATAAATATCTCTTTGAAATTGCGTTAAAAATTAAAAGTATCTTTAATTTCTATTATTCGTAATCGAATTCGAAAATTTCATTTCGATCTTTCTCCACAAGAGAATCAAATGTTGCAGAGATATGAGAATAACTGATCGGAATATTTCTGGCGCCAAGGTTAAGGATAAACTGTGCACGTGAATGTGGAAGTTAAGATGTGTTCACGCATCTCACGCGTAATATTGCATAATTACGGGAGAGAGGACGCAATAAACAGGTTTTCTCAGAAGTTCTAGTCCCTCGCCTCGCGCGTTTACTATTTTTGCTTTTGACCATATAAAACATTTTTGTTCCGCTTTTGGATCCGAGATCTTTCTAATTTGCCAGACCATAGATATTAATTCTTCCCGCGCTGATTTTTCTTGAATAGCCATTTCGCGTGGCCATTTCGATCGCATGTTAAATAGAAGACGCGATAAGATGAATCGTACTTCTATAAGAAAAATAATAAAAGATGAAATATAAAAAAAAAATTTTAGGATAACGTTTAAATTACTCGAATTATTCTAATTGGATTTAATTATATTTTCGCGATAATTAAGAAACGAATTAAATTGAAATCAGTGGAATAAAATTTTTTTTAGGGATCATTAAGAACCTCATGAAGGCGGGATGCCTGTTGAAAAAGAGCAATTCAAGAATGAGTAAGTAAGGTTGACGATAATGCAATTGGTAGTGGTTAGATTAGCAAAGCCTTCTTTGAGGCTAATACGTCTACTTGGCCTACTTATAGTTAATGCCTTATGTCCGCGAGTGCAAAGCGTCGTGTATGCCTGGTACCGAGATCTGATTCTTCCGGAATACTTTGGCTATTACGTTAATCTTATTTCTTTCCTATATTTCGAACAATAATTTTCAAAAAAAATTTCGAGATCAGATTTTTAAATACCTCATCTTAAGTGACACACGAAAAAGAATATAATCTCAATTTTCACAAGAATATATATTTGTATAAATCTATTCTCATATATCAGGTTTCATTATATTTGATTATTTGAAAGGAACACAAAGGATGATCTAAAAATAAGGAAAGTTACATTGGAAAATTTAAAGGTATAAAATATCCAAACAAAATATATTTTATAGTATTTGAAGAGTGAATACTTGGATCTTTATTTCAATTTCTGTAGCTATATATATATAAAAATTAAATTTAAATAAATATCCGCGTTCACGGTCATTACATTTATATAAACCTAATAATGTACCTGCTATTAAAATTTTTTTCCAATCTTTAAACGAGTTAATACTGTAATGGAATATTTATGTAACACTGCATAATGATAGGAAATAACGAAATAAGAGAAATAAATTTTTCAGACAAAGAGACATCTGGTACTTTATTGCGAAGTTAATTGCATTGTCATCTCCTCGCTCGATCTGTCCAATATGAATCATAGCAGAAGACATAATAAAACAGACTGTTGTCGAATATATCGTATTTGTTAATTGCGAGCAAAAATAGAAAATGTAGTAAATGTCACGGTTGGTGATTCCCATTATTCTTTAACTATTTAATCATTCAGAGACGAGTTTATTTATTTAAATGAAATTCCTGCTAGATAAGCATTCCATTGAAAATTGAACGAAACGAATTTCATTCCAGTACTGTTCTCACGACCTACCACACTTTATTTCAATTAAAACCTTATCTCTCGTCATATTGTTTCATAAATGTTAAAAAAGGCAAAAAAAAAAAAAAAATAAGCATAAAATTATTAAAAATTTGAAATAATTCTTTGAAACGCAAGGAAAGAGAGGTAAGAATAAATCCCACGATAAAAAATTTTAAGAAGGACGCAATTAAAATTTAAATTAAAAATTGTTGTTGCATCGAATAAAAGTATCATCAAGTATGAGAGAAAAATTCTCTAGTGAAAAAATTACCTAGAGCGAGTCTTCGAAGCCAAACTTCACGCCCTGTTTCGGCGCATTAAATCCCTGGAAAAAGTTGGAAAGAGAGAGTGCGGGCGACAGTAATATTCACTTTTCCCCGATCGTAATAATCTCTTTGTTCGAATCCAAGCAAATCGTATCCTACGAATGTTTTACAAACACCTCGACGCGATCGATCCTCGAATCTTACGATCGTTCCCTTTTCATTACGTGCTTCCTTCCGATTAACGCGTACGAGTCACGAGAATTCGAGGACCCCCTTCTTAATATAACTCGCGCGATAAAAAAATTTCCAACTAATTTCCCGATTAATTTTCATTCATTTTATCTTTTAATAATTCAAACTGTAGATCGAACTCGAGCAACTTCTTCGAATCTCGATCAATTCTTCTCTTTGACGAACTGTTATATTCCCGCTAAGACGATTATATCACTGTATCACTTACTCCTTTTCAAATATGAATCGAAATCGTGAAAGAGATCGCGATACCACCTCTCGTGGCGGCAGCTCGTGTGCCACTGGCGTAAGGTCGTCGAGCCTCGTTGCTCCTAGCTTGTACTGTAAAAGTCGTATAGTTTCAGTGTACAGTATACGATTAATGTACGTAGCCTTTGATACTTCCCCGATTCAACTTGGTGTTTCGCGTGTTCTATAAAATCGTAAAGGTCCGTCACTTTGAGCACGCGCGATCGATAATATAAGGTAAGGAAAACATAACCGTCCAAACTTTGTTCGAAACGCATCTACCATTATTACGAGTTCTTTTAAGGGATTGGCACGAGCGAAAAGAGAAGGATATTCATGGAATTTAATTCTTAAGCGGATCCTTAAATTAAATCCGTCAAAAAAATTAAAAATTTCTTTGATTTTGTTTCGGGAAATAGAAATTTAAATTTTGAGCTTTGTTAGTTTATTATTTCTTTGTTTTAAAGAAAGAGGAATTTTTGAAGGAATATTGTCTCTCGATTGATTTTGCAATTATTTCGTCGCGATGGATTTGATGATTTTTGAAATTGAAATTATAATTTCTTTTTTTTCCTTTCAAAATGGTTGATTTTCAAAGTTTTTAATTTTTACTTTTCATTTAAGAGAATATTTTGAATATTACAGTATCATCCATTGCAACGTTTAAGTATATACACACCTATTGTGAACAGCATTGGTCACGGTAGTTCAGGTGTCACTGACATAAGGTCGTCAAGCTTCGATGCTTCCAATATGTACAGTCTATTTCGTACGCTGCTAAAACTACGTAATAATCACGAGAATCGAAAAAAAATAATATTATGGTACGAAGAATATTTATCTCGAAATTGATTAAGATAAAGTGACATATGATAGAATAATAATTAGAAATATAAATTACCATTAAAATACATGGTAAATTATAAGATAATTAACTAAAAATCAAATCGTATAATTTATTAAAGAAGGTTGTATAAAATATATCATATAAAACAACTTATTTAATACATTAACCCTGATATTCTAAATTTGTGTGGCACATAAATTACATTTGTAAAAATCTGTGAATTGGATTAAAGAAATAAAAGAAATAACTATCAAACAATACGCACGAATTAAAATCTCCAAAGATGGGGCATAATAATTTCAACGATAATGCAAAGTGAACGTGACTAAATTTGAAAGTGTCATAACGTATGACCGTATCGTTCATCATGCCAGCTTCGTATGACAGTAATATAAGGTCGCCGTCATAGCTTCGTTGATTTCAACGTGTACATATACGTTCAGGTATCTTTCACGTGACGTTTGTCATACGATGATTTTAAAACAAAAATTTAACGATAATTACATGTCATTTTTATCCATTTCACAGTTGATCGCAATATTCTTCAATATCCTCTTGAAATGAGTCCATTCGCACGTGCCTCGGGGGCATCCTTCGAAATCTAATGGTCTCTCGTTTAAATAAAGTTTCACCTTGAAACCTTTATCGCATCTGAAAGTAATATTGGAACGAGATAATAAAATAAATAACGGATAATAAGTAAATTAATGATTAAAACGAGGCTTGAAACGTACTTATAAAAAATGGCCGCTAAATTCGCAGCGAATGGCGTCAGATTCGCTGTGTACCATTTTCTTGTTTTCGCCTTATCGATGTTCGTATCGTGTACCAAAGGCTCCGAGTCTTTCGCGTATCCCAACGTGGACAGGAGCAATTGAAGAGCAGCACTGTGGGTGAAATAAAAAATACCTTTCGGTTCGTCCTTATTTCCATTTTCCAAATTTCTGAAAAAAAAAACGATAATGTTATTTATTACGATATTGAATATTTTTTTTTTTCTGCATATAAGAGATGAGATGTTTGTGATGTTACAGGCACGTGAAATTCTTTATTTAATTAATATTAATTATTATTTACTATAATATAAGGATCTTATTATGCAAATTCGTTGACTTTTCTCTCTCCTCCCTCCCCGAGATATCCAATACGATTATATACACTTACGAAAAATGATTGAAGAGATCCTTCAACGGTGGACACCCAACATCGTTTCTCATTTGCTGACCATAACCGTAAAGATAATAAAAATACATATCATCCCTGTACTGAAACCATTCTATATCTTCCTTTGTAAACGGGGCGCACCAGGGAGATTTTTCGTTGATGTACCAAGCGCTCTCGAACAGGCAAATGGTGTACACGTCTTCGATTTGAGCTAAATAAATTTTGATCAATGAATTGAATAAAAGAATTTATTCATTCGAAACAATATAAATTAATAAGATAAGATATTGTACTGAAAACTTCTTCCGATATATTGTTTGACAAGCCAAGCCGTTGACTAATATTGTTCATCATTTCATTGTATTCATCGCTTTGTGTTAATTCATCACTTTCAGCCCACATCTCTGTTGTGTTAGCCGTTTCGTTCAAATATGGTTCATAAATTTTGTAATACTGAAAATGATTAATTAATTGATTTATATATACCTATGAAAAAAAACTTAAAATTTAGATGATATTATTATGTATAATATACTTGTAACAGAGTGTCTTGAGGGATTCCTACAACTTTTATATTGTTGAAGGTTACGTTGTTAAAAAGGCCTTTGATGAAGTTTTCCATGCTAGCTACTGTTCGTTGAGTTTTCGTCGATCTAAACTGTGAAAAATCGAAAAAAAAAAAATGGATATTAATTATTTAATTTCTTTAATCGTGAATATTATGTTTGAGAAAATTACTTGATACAGTTTCTCCAAACTGTTGCTTGAACGAGATTGGAAAAGTTCCGGGAAATAATTCTTAAATCGTAAGCCAAGGAAAAACATGTCTTGTTTACCCTGCTTTGTCAATCGTGCAGCCTTTTTCTTTTGTAGAGGTCTATATCCGTCCCACTCTTTTATTCTGTTAAAATCTTTTTCGCACAATTTGCAATCTGTAGAATATAAGTAATAAGCATTGTGCAAAAATCAAAAGCCACGATATAAAACGATAAAAAAATATCAAAGATAAATTGAAACTAACTGTCGTGGTTCTCGATGATAGCACGTTGAATCTGTGGCAAGTCATTTTTTAATTTTTTAATCCAATGTTTGCCGGTATTCCGAGTTCCGTGTCTAAGTATCATCCAAATTTGCAATGGTTTGCAATCTGTGAAAAGAGAAGAGAGAGAGAGAGAAATCGTGATTTGTGTATTACATGTGTAAACGTGAGGTGATAATTTGTTACTCACTTGGCATTTTGGAATCGGTTATGATACCATGAACGTGCTCATAAGCAGTTTTCGTGCTGAACAACAAAAAGGGATTTCGATCGTCAACGTAACAATATTCGCTTAAAGCTAAATGATTTTCCAAACAAAAAATTGCGATCAATATCGCAAAGATTTTCGCACTTGACATTATATTTTTCTTTAGGAAAGAAGCTATTCTGTAAATATCTGAAACATGAAAGAGACATAATGTGTGAATAATTGTAATCGATGGACATATCTGTTAATATCGAAAAAGAATAAAGAATTAAAGATATTTTTTTTTCGCAAAAATGATACAGTTACAAGCTATCGTTTCAATCGTTGTTCAAACACTACTTCACTCACCTTCGATGATTAAGTGACTCGATCGTGTGTTCTCCTCTTTTATAAGAGAGAGCCTATCAGCAGCTTTGGATCTTAACGCTTCGCATAAGATTCAAATGAATATTTTCAAACGTGTACTAAGATTGTTAGCATGTATATAATATATGTATATATATATATGTATATTTCTAAAATGATGAGAAGAATCGACCTATAATGGGAGAAGAATTATGCGTTTCTATTTAAAAAGTAGCAAATATTGATTACACATAGCATTGCATTTATAAAGAAAATATTTTCCCGCGGATATAATATCCTTTGAATCATTCATCTTTTTCTTTTGGTATTTTATTATAACTGCATAACGGAGAAATAGATCTGAAACAATTGCAAGGATGTAATACGTATTGTTATATGTTATTATTGAGAATCTTTTAAAAAAATTAAAAAATTTAAAATAGTTTTCAAATGCTTACCTGACTTCGAACACATCACACATTTTATATCTGCTACGTCAAT
The DNA here is from genome assembly GCF_000469605.1 of Apis dorsata. NCBI lineage: Eukaryota > Metazoa > Arthropoda > Insecta > Hymenoptera > Apidae > Apis > Apis dorsata. The sequence goes on along the minus strand of NW_006263547.1, from coordinate 463,069 downwards.
GAGTGATCGATTTCAAGACAAGATTCCACGAAATTTCAAGTATATGCATATGTATGTAGGTATAAATATATAGATAATAATAAAAGTCAGCACGTGCATTGATTTAATCATATGTTTAATTATATTTCTTCGATTATTTCTCTGAAGTGAAATCTTTTTCAATAATTGATTCGTTTAATTAATTAATTTTATTCAATTCATTGAATTTCTGTAGATAATGAAATCAAAGATTTTCATTTAATTTTTTACAATTTTCAAGATTATATTGTAAAATGTTCAATTTATCGATCTACACCAACGTGTGATTTCAATATCAATATGTTTATCAAGATATTTAAGATATAAGTTTTAAATATAATGATTTTATGAGATAACCATTGAGATATGTAACAAATTTAATTTAGAATAATTTATCTATAATAATAATAATTTTATTATATATTTCTACTTTATATCTATTGTGTTATATTTAGAAAAAGTTGTTTTGATAAACTACATGAGATACTTTAGAGTGCAATAATGTGTATCAGTAAGAAATTTAATTAATTCTTTGATTTTATTAATTATAAAAAACACAATGGGAAATAACAAGATTGCGCAAAATGCGCAATAAAATTGTAAATGAATAAGTGATTAGGTGAATAAATTACTAGAATGTTTTTGATTCCGAAAATTTTTGATTCAGAAAAATTCTGATGATGATTTTCTTGTTGACACAATAATCGGTAGAAGATAAATGAATATATGATTAAATCAATGCATGCACACACGTATTGATTCTTATTATTATTATCCACATACATATATATTTAAAATTTCCCGAAATCTTATGCCCAAATCTACCATCCATTGACGTTGGCGACACATGTAAAACATGATCAAAATCAAATAAGTAGGTTACAAATTTTTTCATTTGTTCCCTAATATATTTTTATTAACATGTATAAGTAGCCATGAAATAATAGCAGAGAATTAATATTAAAATATTAACGTTTATTCGTAATAAATTCCAAATGCAAAACAATAAGCGTAAAATGTTCGAGCTTCATATGTAAATGTAGAATAATTATCTCTCTCGGTGTCCGCAAGAAATCCCATAATTGATTGTATACCTTGATTCGCTTTCTCTATGATGGTTAGATTGACCACGATTTTATATCTGAAGAAAAATTAATTTAAAATATTTAAATTATTAATTTTTTAATCATACAAAATATCATTATATTTAAATTAAAAATATACCGATCAAAGTTCAAATTTTTTATTTTTTCTCTGATATCGGTGGCTACTGACTCACAAATTTTCGAGCATTCCGTACCATCATAAGAGATATCTTCTAGCTTATTTATCATTATCATCTTTACAATCTTATCCACTGGATCTACTTTAAAAGGATTATAAGCATTCAAACGATAAGTGTTCTGATATTTTGGCGCCTATGGAAATAAAAAAAAAACAAATAGTGTATATATGTTATTGAATTAATCATACAATCATTAAGTAATTTTAATTTAATTTGTTTGTATACTATGAAGAATGGTAATTAAAAAATTAAAAAGATTAGGTAAAAAATATTATTGAACAAAATATCTATAATATTTTAGATATAATATAATAAATATAATAAAAAATGAAGTAAAATTATTTTCTTACCTCGCGTTCATTTTCTTGATTCGTAAGATGACTATCCATATTTCAAAAATGAAATATATTAAATAAAATATAGAATTAAAAATATAAATATTCCATTTAAAATGTACTAAAATTTATATTTGGTAATAAAAAATTGTATTGGTAATTAATAATTTTTAAATTTGAAAATATTGGAATCATAGAGATACTTATACAGTACAATCTTATATAGTTACTTAGAAACGAAACTAAACAATGTTGATTGATCAATCTTATGCTAAAATAAAATCAATAAATATATTATATTTGTATTGAATATTTATATAACGAGAATATAAATAAAAAAGAAATATATTCTCTTTGTATGGGATACTATCATTTTCATTTTTCATTTTTCATTTTATAAAATAATTATTGAAAAATATTTTTTTTTTATACTTTGAAATTATTTATAAAGAAAATATTCGCATTAACTCTTCAAATTAATTCTCAAAATCATTTTTAATATTGTAAAAAATAAATAAGAATACTTAAGAAATAAATAAGAAACATTCAAATCAATATCGATTTATGCGATATATCGAATCGATTTAAATTATCGAAATATTGCGAGGTTATAATTAAGAAACCGCGCTTTCTTAAAATATCAGTCTATCTTTGACTAATATAAATAGCATTATTTAATGTAAAATATTATTTTTTTGTATAAATATTTTTTGTACTTCAGTGTGTAATTTGAATTAAACAAAAAGTTATTATTTTTAAATAAAGCATAATTTGAATTATGAAAAAATTGATAGTATCAAGGTTAGTGAACTATCATCAATTTAATTAGTGGATATTATTTATGTATTTTATAATTTTTTATAAAATTATCTAAAGTAACGTGTATAATCAAACAATTAATGTATACTTTTAAAAATTGATTTATTTTGATATTATTAACTTTGCCAATAATTTTGCCAGTTTTGTATTTCCATAGAATAATAGTAAAAAGAAAAAAAAAGCATATAATTATATAATTTCTGATATCTTTTTTTTCTGATATTATTTTTGATAATAATAAATTATAAAATTTCCGTTTAATTAAATAATTCATGCATTTTTTCTATCTTGTAATATATTTAAAGATTTACATCAATTTAATTAGTTAAATAAAATAAATTATGACAGATCGACAATTCTTTGATTTTCGTTTTACATTATTTCAATTTTACAACTGTGAATTTAATTCATATGTAATTTAATATAACAATATTTAAAATCTTTTTATTAATTGAATACACATAAATTTCTTAATATTAGTTACAAATGTTATACATGTGTAACTTTAGTAGAAGCAATTACACCAAGATATAAATTTTTATATTTAAATATTTAAAAAATTTATTTAAATATTATTAGTATAAAAAGCGTTATTAAATAAATTTTAGCATTTTATTTTGAAAACAAAAATATAATATAAATAAATGAAAAAAAAACAAAATTATAATATAAATATAGAAAGATACATTCATGTGATATTTAGTATGGAAATAAGAATTTTATAATTTGCATTATAAAATTATATCTTATTTTTATTTAATGAAATAAAATATATTTAGCATAAAAAAATTTTTATGCTAAATGTGAAACATGAATGTATCTCTTATTTAATAATATATTTCATTTTTGCATGATGTCATTTGACATTACTTAAATACTAATACACAAAATATAGATTTGTGCTACTTTACTCTACATGGAGATCAATGTCTACTGACACAATAAAAGAATTTTGTGTCAATTTTGGAACCTTATTTTTGTTTTTTAATTAATAAACATATTTAGTAACAAAAACAGTTACAAAGATACATCTTTTCATGCATAAAATTCATTAATTATTCTAAGACAACAATTCAACTTCAGCTTGAATATTTTGTCGTGCTTGTTCTTCATATTTTTCACGAAATTCTTTTGTGGCAAAAATATTTGGAATTTGCACAAAATTCTGCAATACCTAATTTATTTAAAATAAATAATTAGGAAATAATTTAATATAAAATTAGGATATATTTAATTATTACCTTCAAACGTAATGCAGTATACATTGGTTCACTAAGAAAACAATATTCTCCACGTATTTTTTCTCTATATTCTGCATAATTTTCTGGAGAAGAACCTAACACAGCCATGTCCAAATCTAAAAAGTAATGAGCATCTTCACCACCAAAGGCACCACCAATTTTATGTGCATCAGTACTATGTGTTGCAGCTACTTTCAAAAGTTCACAAGTTTCTTTCCTTAATACTGCATCCTATGTAAAAAATAAAATAAAGAGTTTAATATTCATTTATTCATTAAGAGAATAACAATTTGATATTGTAAAATAATAATTACAGTAGGAATTTCAGCTTCATCTGCAAATGTATTAAAATGCTCTAAATTTTTGTTTTCACCATCTAATGCTTTTGGATCATATTCAAAGCTATAACACAATTACAATTTTATTTCATATCTTTTTCTCATTCCAATTTATGTTGTTACTTACTTTTGAAAAAATAAGGCAAGAAGCACAGCTTGAGGATTTTTTAAGTTATCTTTAATTTCATAATAACAATTCAATTTATCACGAAGAGAATCTAGATTATGATAAGTACGTTTTTCTTCTGAATAAGCTTCTTGGAGTTTTGTGAACCATGTATCACAGATATCACTATCCAAACCATCAATTGCTTCTTTCCAACTTTCTTCTATTGATGCCATTTCTCTCTGGAATTTTATATATATAAATATTTCTTAAAATATTTTCACCTAAAAAATTGTTCAATTTTAATTTTTTAATTATTGTAAATCAAATATGTAATTTAAAATTTAAAGACAGTAAAATGTTTTTGTATACAAAGAAATAATAATATATATTATAGAAATGAAATAAAATTTTTTAAAAAAGGAAAAGATATTATCTTCATGTACTTACAATATATTAAAAGATTCAAACAATTTGATAGTTCAACTTAGACAAAAAGTAAGAAATTGTGCTACATTGAAATTCTGATTACCGAAACATAATGCGTCGCTGCGAGTACTCGCTGACTGAGTGAATTCTACTTGATAAAATAAAGTCTACTTCCATTTATTGATCGGATTGTGTTCGACTTTTATCAACGAAATACAGCGTGATTTGTAATTATCACTGTTTGCATAAAATATTGTAATTGAATTTTTCAAAATATTTAATTAGTTATAAGCAATTTTAAAAAATTGTGAAGTGTGAGTTTCAAGTAAAATTTTAATCTTTTTATTCATAAAAAAAATTTATATTTAATTGCATCAAATTCATAACTAGTTGGTAACCCTTGCCGAATATTTTTGGCTTTTTCTTGAAAGAAATATATATTCTTAAATAATAATTAGAATTATGCAATAATTTTTTTATTTTTATTATTGAATACATTAATTTGTTTACATGTTTATAGTTTCAAAAAATTGAAGCATAATATACTACTACTATTATTTGTTTTAAAATTTACCGCCATTACGAAAGCAAGAAATTAATATACTCTTATAAGATATGGAAATCTTTAATGTAATTTAAAATAATTTTCATAAATATTTTATGTTTATAAACAAAATAATGATATGAAAATATAAATTGTGATATTTTTTTAATGGAGAAATGAAAATTGAAAAAATATAGTTAAAAATTTATTATATTTTTTTTAATAGTTTAACCTTAAAAAGCTTAAATTTTTTACGTGATAAAAAATGAGAGATAATTATAAATTAAATTATTTTGTGATGGCAGATTTTTTTTAGTTATAGGAAAAGAAATGAATAAAAATATAATATTATTATATATAGTTTTTATTGGGCCTTTCTTTATTGCCTTATTTTTATATGGGTTTTTTCCTTTAATAAATTATGATAATACTAAAGCCACACAAGATAATATACCAAAGTCTATAGAAAA